>NC_029781.3:98997426-99046192 GCF_000817695.3 Arachis duranensis
ATATATAATATTTTAGTTTTAAATTATAAATTTTTTTTGGTATTTTAAATTATAAATATATTAATGTTTAACAAAATTTATTTTAGTGTATTTTTGTCAAACTCCATTAAATACTGCTAGAATTCTTTTTGGTCAAGGTTCTTTTTTTTCGCATTAATCCTAGATATGGCTGACAATGAGTAGGTTAAACAAGGATTTAGACTCTATCTTAATTCTATCTGCAGGTTAAAAAATTTTTTAAAATAGTACTCTATCTTACTTGTGGATTAAAAATCTTTCAACCGTAACTCTACCCGCATCCTAAAGTTCTAAACTCTATTTTATCCTACCTACAGAAAAATTAAATTTTTTCAAGCAAATATAAATTTCAATCATTCCAAATCATATACATATTAACAAAATAAAAAATAAAAAATTAAGTTTAAATTAAAATTAATAATAATAAAATCTTAAAAAAATTCAACATAAAATTACAAATACCACAATCTTCAGGTTCTTAACACTTAAGTGTTAGAATTTTTGAATGATTATATGAATTTTATTTTTGTTTTATTTTTATTTTATGTTAATTTTATAAATATACAAATGGTTTAAATTACTAATTTAACTAACTAATTTAGTGGTTACTCACTTACTCTAAGTTATTATACGAGGGAGGTTGTGGATTCAACTTTTACTTCCTTCACTGGTGCGGATAGAGTAAAATAGGGTACACCCGACCCTACTCACAAGCAAATCTGAACATATCTGATATCTCTACTCTATTCGCAACAAATCAGGTAGCCGAGTCAAGTAACATACCTTATTCGATCATGTCAGGTCGAATTAATCAAATAAAAAAATAATTAAACATATTAAATTAATTATTTTTTTAAATAAAATAAAAATAATTAAGTTTGTAACTTTTTGTTTAAATATTTAAAGTTAGACAAACGAAGTTTGACTAACAATAAAAAATATTATATGTTAATTTTTTTTATTATTTGATCATAAAACCTGTTTATATTTTATTTATAATAACCGTTTTTTAATCTTAAAAGAAAACCAGATAAAAAAATCCAACAAAAAAAATAATTAACATTAAAGGATATACATTTTTTTGTCCAAAAAAACAATAATCTTAACGAAATTTAATAAGATAATTAACATCACATCATATTATATTATTTCTAATTAGTGAAAACAAATCTATGTTACTTTAATACTTATCATAATGGCAACTGCTTCACCTGATAAATCCAGAGATAGCAGAGCAATACGTGTTCCTATCTAAATGAGACACGAAAAATCTAAACATGTAGACAATTTTTTAAATTTATACCTTAGAATTTACCAAATGTAAAAGGCTTTAAAACGTTATCAAATAAGTTTGTTTATCCATTTAAATGGGTAAATTTTGTCTTTAAAATTAAGTCTGTTTTAAATTTAGATTAAATAAACTGAATCTGATTAACCAAAAAATAATGATAAGTTAAAAGGGTTAAATAGACAGCCTATTTATATTTTTTCTGCATTTTTATAAAAAGAATTGCACTTGTTGCCATAATTTTTTTTTTAATTTGATCTATCAATTAAAAAATATTGTTTATTTAAGATTTTTATTTAAAAATAATATTTTTATCAAAATATTTTTTAAAAAATAAAATAAAAAAGATAAACGAGTCAGTCCATTTAATTTATTGGACTGGCCATAAATGGTCCAAACTGAAAATAATGACTCATGAATAAAATAGACTTTAACAGACTGAACATAAATAAATCGGCTGATTTGTTTGACAATTCTAAAAAAGGTGATCTGGTAAACATTAGGTGTAAATTATCAAAGTATAATTATAGGTTAAATTACACCGTCATTCCCTATATTTTTAGTAAAATTATAAATTGGTATCTACACTTTAAAAATTTGTAATTAAGTCTCTAAAAAGAATTAAAATTTTCAATTTAGTCCCCGCTATTCAAAATGTGTTTGATTTAATAGAATATTCTCAACATATTCTCTATTTTAAACATGTGAATTACACATGTTTAACAATAGAGACTAATTTGTAATTTTAGTAAAAGTATGGGTGCTCTCTATCTCTCACCTCGACTCACCATCGTCGTGCCTCTCGCCTCCATCACCGTGCCAAATCCACTGATAAATTGAGTTGCTATTTTTATGTTAATTTATTGCTATTTTTTCTTAGACATTGAATTGTTCGCTTTGAGTATATTCAATATTGGAATTGTTTTCTTCCATTTATCGGTGTTCAGTGTTAGGATTGGAAGAGAAGAAAAAGTCACCGGATGAGAGAGGCGAGATGGAGAAAGGAGGCGAAACCCGACTCGTGAGCACAAATGTGGTGGATTCAGCGCAGCGATAATGAACCAAGGTAAGAGACAGAGAGTGCTGGGGAAGGGCAGGATGGGTTTAGATAGCCTAGGAAGTTTTTGGTCATTTTCAAATGATTAAATTATAAAGTTGATCTCTATACTTTTATTAAAATTGTAAATTGGTTTCTATTGTCAAACATGTGCAGCTCACATATTTAAAATAGAGAATATTTTGAAAATATTCTATTAAATCAAATATTTTTTGAACGACAGAAAATAAATTGTAAATTTTAATTCTCTTTAGAGACTCAATTATAAACTTTTAAAGGGTAAAAATCAATTTACAATTTCACTAAAAATGTAAAGATCAACTTGCAATTACAAAAGGCAGATTCATAAAGTTTGGAAAGGGAGCATTTGGTCAGGCATATACATACTTTAAAATTTTAATTTTGATGCGTAGTTCAGTCAAACAATTTTTTTATAACTTTTTGGCTGTGTTTGTTTATAAATATAGGACATTGAGACAGGATACTGAGATACAAAATTGTATTTGATAGAGGAGATATGTATAGAGATAATGTGTTCAGAGACACTGAATTAGTATATTTTGTATCCATCCTGACAGGAAATACACGAAGATACTAACAAGGGACACAACTTATTTTTCGTTTTTTCTTTCATTATTCTTGTTAATTTTTCATAATTATATTTTTTATTATTATATTTTTTATCTCAAATTTTTTTAATAAAAAAATGAGAATAAATTAAATTTTCATAATTTATTTTAATTTATCACCAAACAAAATACAAGAACACAAAATTTTGTGTAAACACGTATAAAATTATTTTACACTAATAATTTATTAAAATTAAATTCTAAAAGTATCCATGTTAATATTATGTAAAATTTGATGTATGCATATACAGGAGGAGCATGAAATTCAATGGGGTAAAACCTCTTTTCATTGAGCCAAAAGTCTATTTCTTTGATACTCCTTTCTTACTTCCCCTGAAATACCCTTCTCATCTCTATCGAAATGTTCTGATCCATGTTACTATTACATTCTTCTAATCCACGTTTGTGCAATACACCTCTATAACATCCATTTAAAAAGTAAATTATGTTCGTCAAGTGTATATAGCGATGGGATTATCAAAATGTATATAACATGGAAAACAAAATAATATGCATCTAGAATTATATATATCTAAACAAGGTGGTTAGATATACAAAATGATTAATCGATAACTAACACGCAGCCAAGAATATAATTAATTACACTTCAATCCCCAAGAAAATAATTCGTTACTTAAAAAAGCGGATAAAATGGCATTTGGCTCATTCAACCCAACAATTAAGTGTGTGTTTGGATTTCAGTTTGCAAACGAAAGTTTACATAAAAGTGATTTTGTAAAATTAATTTTGATAAAAAGTAAGTTTGAGTTAACGTGATTTTTGTTTGGCAATTTTTATATCAAAATTGATTGTAATAAAATAAATGTTGTTTAGATTATACTACTCAAAATCACTCTTAGATGAAAAATTACTAAAAGAGACATCAATTTAAATAATTTTTTTATATATGCAAAATCAAAATACTAACAAAAATAATATAAAAATATTTATCATATAAATAAAATAAATATAATAAAAAAAAAAATATAAAAGAGAGTATTATAAATTTTATAATGTCAAACAAAAAAATATTCTATAATTTTTTAGTACTGTTAATACTCTTTAATTTAGTATTATTTTTTATTATAAATTTTCATTATTTATGGTTTTGTTGTTACTTATCATTAATTTCTTATTTATTTTGTCCTTTTTTATAGGATTATAATTTATATTATACAAAATTTTGATGATAAACGTAGTATATAATAATTACAATTACAAATTTTACAAAGTTAGAATAAAAAATAAAAAAATTAATACAAAACAGAAATAGAGTACTTCAAAGAATAGAAAAAAAATCATACACATAAGAAATAATAAAAATTTCATAAAATCAACAACATATATCATATGAACAAAAAAATATAATAAAAAGTAAATAAAATTTGAATGAATAAAATTAAAAAAAAATAAAAAATTTCATAAGCAACATAAATATAATGTAGTAAAGGATAAAAAAAAAGAATTCATATAAAAAAAATAAAAATATCCTAAAAAGTCAACAACATTTGTCATATGAATAAAAGAAATACAATAAAATAAATAAAAAAGGCAAAAAAAATTAAAAAATTCATAAAAAATATACATATAAAAAATAGTATAACAATAATAAAAAAATTGAAATATTTAATTTGCTAGTGATTAAAACAAATTTGAACTATTTTAATGAAAAAAAAATTGGAACGAATAACTATAAAGAAGTAAGAAGAACTACAAAAAATTATTATGAAAGTAATAGTTACTAGTATTTTTTTATAGAAAAAAATGAAGGGTAGGATTAGTAAAAAAGAAATAAAATTTCACCTAATTTTCCAAAGACAACAAGCAACCATGAAAGTGAAACGCAAAAGCTATAAATTTTAGCTTCTCCTAAACATGCGTTTAGAAGCAGAATTACTTCTACGTTCAGGAAGATAAAAATGGCCAAACAAAAAAGTGAAACTTTCAAGAAGCTCAAAAGTGCTTCTCTCTTCCCCAACGTGTTTGCCAAACACACCCTAAATTTGGAAGATAACAGCTACCATGTTAAATCCATGTTAAATATTGTGTTCCATATTAGGATAAAATTTAGCTCGTTAAATAAGCCAACTGTCTAAACAAAATCGAAATTCGAAACCTTAGAATTCAAAAGATCATGATCCAAAACGAAATCAGGTTCCTCAGTTAGGCTGTACAAATATTGGAATGTGATACATGTGCATTTTTACATATGAGCACTAAAAACAGTTTCCCCTATATTAGTCACAATCCTAATCCACCCTTCAATCTATCTTTGATGAAAAACAAATACAGCAGGAAGAGAACAGTAATGTTTTATATATCTAAATCATCATCAGGGTCCTCATCAGAATCTGGCATCTCATCATCCGAATCGCGAAAATATATGATCTCGCCCCTGCCAGACTCCTCCTTTTTGCCACCTGAAATGGGTGTTGTTTCATTGTTGCTCTCTTCCAGAGATCTTCTACCATCATAAATTTGTATTGGTTTACCATTTCCTATAAGAGAATGAAGAGCTTCAGTATTAGCGTATGCACATCATTTGACGGAAGGAGAAAATATAGATCTATTTCATACCTTGGTGTTCAAAAGGAAGCACAACTCTTGACCTATCAACTAGCTCCTTCTCAGACAGCTGCAGATTGAATTGTACCTGTAAAGAAAATCCAAATTGTTTCATATCATTAAGTGACAGTAAACAAAATGAAATCAACTATACATAATTAAGCATTTATGGCTTGGTCGCGGGCAGAATCCAGCAAGCCTAACTCCGATGTGTAGAAGTACGAATATAGTCTCCATCTAAGTGTCGGCAGACGAATGGCTTAGAACAGGTGTGCCTTTCGGTGGGAAGTTTTCGGCACAACAAATTAGTACATAATATAACCGTTTGCTTCCTATTTCTTGTGTGGAAATATGCCATGTAATATTTGAAGCATTTAAACAAAGAAAAACTAAATTAATCACAGTTGGGAGTTTCTGAACCATTAATCCTTTATGCTAGAGGGCTATATTTTCCAGCAACAAAATTTTGGGTGGGATGGGGGGAAGGAAATTTTGAATCTTGCCCATTTCTATTCAATCAAAACTTCCGGGGAGAAAGTTGTGGTTCAATGTCTCTTATCAAAAGACAATGGTTGGGGTTTTCCTTCTTAAGAAAGAGACATGACTCTCCATTTTTTCATCTTAAGGAAATTACAGAACTGACCTTTGGAATTAAACCAGCAACTGCTGCTCCATCAACTGCTGATACAGGTGCGAAGCTGATTCCACTAGGCCCAACTTTAAATTCTTCGCACTAAATACAAATTGAGAAATACAACCTCAGTGCATTGGTTTTGTCAAATACTTGTTTCAGAAAACCTTAAAAACAGAAATAAAGAAATCACCGTCACTCTAACTCGCCCATTTCGACGTTTGGACCTGATATTAAGTTTTCCTTTGGTCAAATTGGGCTCGGATGAATTCCTTATATAACTTCCCTGACCATCAACAGAATGATGAAATGGGTCAACACTGGCTACAATGGAGGACGTGTACTCAACAGCAGCTAAAGCTCTCTCCTCATGAAGGTCAGAATGCAACAACCCAAAGATACTTGAAATTTGATCTGCAACCAAAGAAAAAAAAGAAAGAAATTAGTGAAGAAACAGTTAAAGCATTATGTCAAACTAAGCCATAAACATAAACTTCCAAAACAATCAACTACCCTCCTTATTTTGAATACAGTACACAATGCTAACCAAGGAACTTTATTGAATAAATAATAGAGTGAATACCATGGCTACGCAGATTACTTAAAAGACTTGCAACTGACTGCATGGATGAATGTCTCAACAGTTCACTTAGCTGATAATATCCAACAAGAATGCATTAGGATCACAGACAGACAGAGAATACAACACAAAGCTAGAAATACAGTTTAAAAAAAAAAAAAAAAAAGAGAGACAAAAAGCTTCTGCCCCTCTCTCTACTTATTCCCTAAAGAATTTTTAAGTGTAATACCAGTATCTGTGCAGGCACAAATGACTCTCAGAATTACACACTTCATGCAATACTTACCTACAGCAAGAGGGATTCAAAAATTCAAATAGCTACAGTATTCACTGATAACATGAAATTTGAACAGTGGTCTTAGAATGAAATGGATATTCTATATTCATAAAACCTTATATTTCAAGGTGATTTGCATTAGCTCAGAAACATATAAAACTTTTCATAAGTTTCATTGAGCATATGTCCGTTACACAGTTAGCAAATGAAGAACTGAATCATTCAGAACATTCATCCCCAAGACCCCAACACAAAATAACACAATACAATTCATGTAAATCTCTATTAAATACTAAAGCAATATTAATCAAAATTTTAATAGTTACAGCATGTAAAATTACCGAGTCTATGGCAACACAAAAGCGGGACTTATTTTCCCCAACCAATCCTGCATGTATGAAATGAAAAGTATTATTCAAAAGAATGTGTCAAAATAAATAAATAATGAAATCCAATAACTGAAGCATAATGGTTTTAAGGGGACAAATATCATAATTGTACAAGCTAATTTTTGTGAGAATAAAGAAAGATCTAACTGTAATACCTCGACCAAGGTCACAAATTACTGAAAATAATTTGTTAACATCTTTCACTGTTTTATAAGAACTTAAAATTTGATTAGAAGGATCCATAATGTCTCCAGATTTCCTTGTCTTATCCTTCCATCCAAGGGGATCTGTATAACAATCCAAAATGTGAATCCTGAAATAACATAGATGCTGAGAAGTTACAATAGTGAATATAATTATCAGTAGTGCTAGGAGCCAGCACATTTAGTAATTTGTAGCTATCAATTAGCCATCATTAGTATTTTTAATGGTGTGAGATTACATCTAATGGTGTGGAATTACACACTCTTTTTTTTATGGTTAAATGCTGGCTAGATTTTAATAAAAGTGCTGGCCCCTAAGATTTTCTCTATAATTATTATAAACAAATCTAAATATAAATTCACGTAAGAGTAAGAGTAAGACATAGCACTTAATGAAGAATTGTAATGCACAAGAAAAATTGAAGTTAACGTTCCTCAACACAAGTGTTCCATGAATAAGTTGAAAATATTTACCATTTCTTAGAAGATTCAACGTCCACTCCATTCATCTTTAACAAACCAGTATACGACGATGGACTCCGAGAAAGTGAAACAATCACCATACCTCTATATACAAAATGAAACATTGGAGCATAAGATTTGATATTAAAAATAAGAATTAAGCCTGCATTTGTTTACAAGCACAGGACACTGAAACAGGAACAAGGAGATACGATTTGGCAGATAAGACATGGACAGGGACAATGTATATAGAGACACTCAATTAGTGTATTTTGTGACCATCCTGACAAAAAGGACACAAAGACACTAACAAAAGACACATCTTATTTTTCATTTTTTCTTTCATTATTCTTGTTATTTTTCATAACTATATATTATTTATCATTATATTTTTTTTCCAAATTTTTTAAATGAAAAAAAAAAAGCAAATAAATTATACTTTCATAATATATTCTAGTTTTTCACCAAACAAAATACAAAAATACTAATGGTTGTGTTTCTGTCCTTTGTGTCTTGTTCTTAGTGTCCTAAGATACAAAACAATTCATAATCAAAGAAAACAAAGTTATCATTTTTAGATAAGTATAGTAAACTTACCGCGACTGAGATTTCCCGGCGACGATGTGTGACGACAATTGAACTAGAATGTGGGAGAACACATTGAATCCAAAAGGGGAAGACAAAGAGTCCTTGATTGTGAGAGCAGGTGCAAGCTCTCCCTCCAATACACCATCCCTAAGAGATCTACAAACTGATTCTGCCATCTTAAGTGCAGAGTCAGCAAAATCCCAACGGTCGAGGCACTAAGTCAGTGAAAAACAATAGCATAAACTACTTGTCATTTCTTAAGCAAAATGGATTCAACGGTTAATTAGTTGCAACTTATTGATAAATGCATGTAATATAATTATAATTAAATAATAATTCTAACCTCAGGCGGCGAAGGAGAGAGAGGACGGGAGGAGGATGAGTGACGACGGTTATGGGCTACGCCAACGCTTACGTGAGGGTTTTGGGGCGGAGCAGGGTTTTGGGGTTACTGGTTTCCGCATTTCTCTGGAACTGGATCCTCTTTACCTCTTAATCGAGGAAAGATAAAATAAAAGGTTAACCATAAAAATGCCTAAATTATTTAACGTCCACAAAAATATACTTAAATTTTATGACAAAAATATTTTTAAACAATTTAAAAATATGATAACAATATCTAATAATAAATATATTTTTTCAAAAGATATGTTTAAAATTAAATTTTGATACAATTTTTTAAAAGCATGATTATAAAAGTAAAATATTATGATACATAAAAATTGGTAATCTTTTATCAATTTTTATTAAGTATATATTTTTTATAATTTTATTTTGTTAATAACTAATAATACTTTTAAAAATTTATAAAATAATTTATATTTAACAAAAAATCACCAAATTTTAAAAATTTTTATTGTTAGAAGTTTAACGAGGTTAAAAATTTTTTTAGAATTTAATTTAATTTGAATTTTAAGTGTTGGATTAACTAGGCAATAATAAGAATTTAGAATGATTTAATTTATTTAAAAAATTGAATTGTCAAAGGTTAGATTAATAAGACACTACAATTTTAATTATATACTAAAAGGGTTTAGCTTTTCGTCGTAATACTATATTAACTATGCTCCGTTAGAATTTAATTTAGTTTTGGTTAAAGTATTTTTTATTAGAATTACTCATTTTAGGTGATTTTTGTTTTTTAAAGTGCTATGGTTTTAAGATTTTTTTTTCATTATCATGTAGTCTCACCGCTGTATCACGAGTATGAAGAAGTAGCATGGTATATGTGTTTAGACAATAAGATCATGCCATACCTACAGATGGCTGACTTTACCTATCTTGTGAAACACAACGACCACTAGTTTAGGTTGAATGAGCTATTAGTGAGTGAATTTGTTGAAAGATGACGTCTAGAGACACATACAATTTACCTGCCATTCGAAGAGTGCATAATTACGTACGCTACAAGATGTAGTGTACTAATTAGAACTCCCGATCGACGGATAATACACCAGCGAATATCTGACGAATATACATCATTTTTTATTGGGAGGTATGAGAAAAAGTCACAAAGGATAGAGTTGGGTAAAAAACTGATCCTATCTATATTCATGGATGATGATTTCGCTTTTTTAAGTTTATTTCCAGGGAGGGTTCAATTCAACTATAGGATTTAAGATTTAAAGGAGAAGCAAGGATGTTTATTTGTTTGTTTGATTTTGATTATATAAATTTGATTAAAATTATATAAAAGATATTATATGATTTGAATTTTTTAATTTGATTAAGTTTAAATTATTATAATTTATTTTCACTCAATTTATTTAGATTTAAAAAATCAATTAATGATTTATAATTTTTAAATTATAAATTATAAATTTGTATAGATATCATTCAAATTATAAAATTTTTAAAAGTTAAATTTGGATAGGATGTAATTTAATTCTACCAAAAAAATAATAACAAAAAATTATAAAATTATAAATTTTTGAATGGATATAAAATAATTCAATCAAATCACAATAATTTGAATTGGAATGAACTAAAAAATAAATTCAAATGGATATAATATAATTATTCAAATTATAACTGTTTAAATCAAATTCGATTATATTAAAAAAAATTTAAATTGACATCATTCATATTTTATATACACTGTAATTAAGTTATATGTATATTTATTTTGCTGTTAGTGCAAACGAGATAAATAATAAAATTAAAAAATATAACTAATTTTAAACGTCCAATAATTATAAATATATAATTTATTGAAATAGAATTATATATTATATTTCTGTTATTTAAGTCAGCTCGTGAGCTTGAGTCAGCTCATGAGTTTTCGCTGAACCAAGTTTGAACTTAAGAAATAGGCTCAATTGTTAATGAGTTGAGCTGTGAGCCGAGTTTGAGTTTGGTCTAGCTCGACTCAACTCGCCTCACTTCCAGTCTTACACAGTGAATCAATTTAGTTGAATTTGAATCACACCAATGGTAAATCGACACACCTTAATTCAATTTATGCATATTCGTATTCCAATGTAAATTGACATATCCTTATTGGATTTACATACATACATCTGTATATAAAACTCAAATTGAATTATTTCGAATTACATTTTACCACACCATACCTCACCAAAACGAGAAATTCAGAACAACTAATGGAATCTATAGTAGAAGATTGAAACTGCGGATATGGAAGATGACTCAAATTGAATCTATCGGTTGGATGGAGTTGTTATATTGCTGATAGTGTGCATGAAGAGGTTAGTAAATGAAATTTAATTTATTTTTTTATTTTCTTTAAGAAATAAAGAATAGTTAGTAATATTAAATTTGCTTAAAACTTGATTATTAGAATTATTAAAATATTTAAACTTTAAATAGTAGTTAAAGTATTGATTTAGGGGTTTAGGGTGTTAGAAGATTGAAATCACAAATACATGTTGGATGAGGAATAATTAAATATGTTGACGAGTAGATTTAATAGGTTTGGTTAGAGTTTGTAAGTTTTTATTGTTAGAAGTTTAACGAGGTTAAATTTTTTTTTAGAATTTAATTTAATTTGAATTTTAAGTGTTGGATTAACTAGGCAATAACAAGAATTAAGAATGATTTAATTTATTTAAAAAATTGAATTGTCAAAGGTTAGATTAATGAGACACTACAATTTTAATTATATACTAAAGGGTTTAGCTTTTTGTCGTAATACAACATTAACTATGCTCCGTCAGAATTTAATTTAGTTTTGTTAAAGTATTTTTTATTAGAATTACTCATTTTAGGTGATTTTTGTTTTTTAAAGTGCTATGGTTTTAAGATTTTCTTTTTATTGTCATGTAATCTCACCTGTATCACGAGTATGAAGAGGTAGCATGTTATGCCCTTAGACAATAAGATCATGCCATATCTACAGATAGCTGACTATTTTGTGAGACACAACGACTACTGGTTTAGGTTGGATGAGCTTTTAGTGAGTGAATTTGTTGAAAGATGACGTCCGGAGACACATACAATTCACCTGCTATTCGGAGAATGCATGATTACGCTACAAGATGTAGCGTACCAACTAGGACTCCCAATCGACGGATAATACACCAACGAATATCTCACGAATATACATCTTTTTTATTGGGAGGTATGAGAGAATGTCACAAAGGATAGAGTTGGGTAAAAAGCTGATCCTATCTATGTTCATGGATGATGATTTCGCTTTTTCAAGTTTGTTTTCAGGGAGAATTCAATTCAACTCTAGAATTTAAGATTTAAAGGAGAAGCAAGGGTGTTTATTTGTTTCTTTGATTTTGATTATATAAATTTGATTAAGATTATTATAAAAGGTATTATATGATTTGAATTTTTTAATTTGATTATGTTTAAATTATTATAATTTATTTTCACTCGATTTATTTGGATTTAAAAAATCAATCAATGATTTATAATTTTTAAATTATAATTATAAATTTGTATAGATATCATTCAAATTATAAAATTTTTAAAAGTTAAATTTGGATAGGATGTAATTTAATTCTACCAAAAAAATAATAACAAAAAATTATAAAATTATAAATTTTGAATGGATATAAAATAATTCAATCAAATCACAATAATTTGAATTGGAATGAACTAAAAAATAAATTCAAATGGATATAATATAATTATCCAAATTATAACTGTTTAAATCAAATTCGATTATATTAAAAAAAATAAAATTAAATTGACATCATTCATATTTTATTTACACTGTAATTAAGTTATATGTATATTTATTTTGTTGTTACTCTGTTAGTTCAAACGAGATAAATAATAAAACTAAAAAAATATAACTAACTTTAAAAGTCAAATAATTATAAATATATAATTTATTGAAATAGAATTATATATTATGTTTCTGTTGTTTAAGCCAGCTCGTAAGCTTGAGTCAGCTCATGAGCTTTCGCTGAGCCAAGTTTAAACTTAAGAAATAGACTCAATTGTTAATGAGTTGAGCTGTGAGCCGAGCTTGAGTTTGGTCTAGCTCGACTCAGCCCGTCTCACTTCCAGTCTTACACATAATGAATCAAATTAGTTGAATTTGAATCACACCAATGATAAATCGACACACCTTATTTCGATTTATGCATATTCGTGTTCTAATTTAAATTGACATATCCTTATTGGATTTACATACATACTTTTGTATATAGAACTTAAATTGAATTGTTTTGAATTACATTTCACCACACTGTATCTCACCAAAACGAGAAATTCAGAGCAACTAATGGAATCTATAGTAGAAGATTGAAACTGCGGAGATGGAAGATGACTCAAATTGAATCTATCGGTTGGATGAAGTTGCCCATATTGCTGATAGTGTGCATGAAGAGGTTAGTAAATGAAATTTAATTTATCTTTTTATTTTCTTTAAGAAATAAAGAATCGTTAGTAATATTAAATCGCTTAAAACTTGATTATTAGAATTATTAAAATACTTAAACTTCAAATAATAGTTAAAGTATTGATTTAGGGGTTTAGGGTGTTAGAAGATTGAAATCACAAATACATGTTGGATGAGGAGTAATTAAATATGTTGACGAGTAGATTTAATAGGTTTGGTTAGAGTTTGTAAGTTTTTATTCTTAGAAGTTTAACGAGGTTAAAATTTTTTTTAGAATTTAATTTAATTTAGATTTTAAGTGTTGGATTAACTAGGCAATAACAATAATTTAGAATGATTTAATTTATTTAAAAAATTGAATTGTCAAAGATTAGATTAATGGGACACTACAATTTTAATTATATACTAAAGGGTTTAGCTTTCCGTCCTAATACTATATTAACTATGCTCGTTAGAATTTAATTTAGTTTTGGTTAATGTATTTTTTATTAGAATTACTCATTTTAGGTGATTTTTATTTTCCAAAGTGCTATGGTTTTAAGATTTTTTTTAATTGTTATGTAGTCTCACCGCTGTATCATGAGTATAAAGAGGTAGCATGGTATGCCCTTAGACAATAAGATCATGCCATACCTACAGATGACTGATTTGACCTATCTTGTGAGATACAACAACTACTGGTTTAGGTTGGATGAACTATTAGTGAGTGAATTTATTGAAAAATGACGTTCAGAGACACATACAATTCACCTGCCATTCGGAGAGTGCATAATTACGCAATAAGATGTAGCGTACCAACTAGGACTCCCGATCGACGGATAATATACCAGCGAATATCTGACGAATATACAGCTTTTTTTTATTGGGAGGTATGACAGAATGTCACAAAGGATAGAGTTGGATAAAAAGCTAATCCTATCTATGTTCATGGATGATAATTTCGCTTTTTCAAGTTTGTTTTCAGGGAGGATTCAATTCAACTCTAGGATTTAAGATTTAAAAGAGAAGTAAGGGTATTTATTTGTTTGTTTTATTTTAATTATATAAATTTGATTAAGATTATTATAAAAGGTATTATACGATTTGAATTTTTTTATTTGATTAAGTTTAAATTATTATAATTTATTTTCACTCGATTTATTCGGATTTAAAAAATCAATCAATGATTTATAATTTTTAAATTATAAATTATAAATTTGTATAGATATCATTCAAATTATAAAAATTTTAAAAGTTAAATTTGGATAGGATGTAATTTAATTCTATCAAAAAAATAATAACAAAAAATTATTAAATTATAATTTTTGAATGGATATAAAATAATTCAATCAAATCACAATAATTTGAATTGGAATGAACTAAAAAATAAATTCAAATGGATATAATATAATTATCCAAATTATAACTGTTTAAATCAAATTCGATTATATTAAAAAAATAAAATTAAATTGACATCATTCATATTTTATTTACACTATAATTAAGTTATATGTATATTTATTTTGCTGTTAGTGCAAATGAGATAAATAATAAAACTAAAAAATATAACTAACTGTAAAAGTCAAATAATTATAAATATAAAATTTAAGAAACAAAATCATAAACGGTGTTTAACAATTTCTTTGAAAGGTAACGAGGTCCTCAATAGAAAAAATTCTTTTCGCCTCTTGATCTTTATATTTATGAGATTGATTAACTCTTCTGTTAATATTTTTCTCTCTATTAATGGAATTAGTTTACATAGTACATTAAACTATTGATTTATCCATTAAGAACTAATTAAGATTGACAAATTCTTTTTCTTTTTGGAATCTAATTGTCTTTTAGAGATAATTGTTAAGGTTGTTTAGTTATTTTTAGGGTTAAGTACGATTTTAGTCCCCTAACGTATAAGTCGAAAATCTTTTTCGTCCCTAAATTTTAATTTAGTTTTAAAATCGTCATTTTTACTTAAATTTTAAATTTTATTACCAAATTACTCCTAACAGATGAGAGGGAGAAGGGAATCACGTGAGGGAGAGGAAAGAAGAAGGGGGGAGAAAATCAGCGCCATTCTTCTTCTCCTTTCCCCAGCACAGCGCCGCCGCACGTCTCCTTACCCTCCTCTCTCTCTTCCCTTCGTCTAGTTCTGTCGCGGCAAGCTCTCTGTCCCCCTTTCTGCGAACCCAACCCATCTCCCCCGATCCCTAGCGCCATCGTCGACACCTAAGTAGCCGCGATGTCTCCCTCCTTCGTCCCTCCCCAACCTAGCCATTCATTCTTACTCGCCCTCAGTTTCTTCACTCAACAGAGACCATCGAAACCAGCCTCTTTTCTCCAACAAGCTGCCGGTGACGTTACCATCTTCATCAGCTTCTCTCTTGCTGAACCAGACACAAAGGACAATCCCTGTTCCACCTCCACCAGCAGCGACCAACACAGTCATTGCAACTCTACCTATTCTGCTTCTGTTTATTTTATTAATTACATTATTAGATTTGTTGATTGGTTGATTTTGTTAATCACATTGCTGTTGACCCTGATTCTATTCTGATTGATTTTATTGCTCTTTTGCTTTTGATTCCGATTCCATTCTTCTGCTTCTTATATTTTTCTAGTTGAAATTCTGATTTTTTGATATTTGTTAGTTGAAATTCTATTGCTGCTGTTGAAATTTTAGTTGAAGAAAAAGAAAAAGAAGAATGGATGTTGCTGTAATAGAGAAGAAGAAAAAGAAGAATAGAAACTAAGTAATTTGGTGAAGAAGGAGGAGGGTATTTTGGTTCGAAAGATGATTCTAAAACCAGGTTAAACTATAGAGACGATTTTGTATGCAAAAAAAGATTGGAGACAAAAAAAATTTCAGTCTATACCGTAAGAGACCAAAATCGTACTTAACCCTTTTTTTATTATATTTTTTAAATACATTAGCTAAATTTACTGTATAAAACTAAAAAATATTAGCAATTTTTAAATTATTTTTACTTATAAAAATTAAATAAAAGATATATTGGTAATTAATGTGTCACATAAATAAGTTATGAAGAGAGAACATCAATAAATGGACTAATCAATCTCATGAAATTAAATATCAATAGCTGAAAAGAGTTTTTTTTTTTTTATCAAAGCCTCATAGTTTTTCAAAAAATTATCGGAGATAGAGATGAGTATTCATTCAAAATTTAATTTATTTATTTAAAATAAAATCCTTGAAAATTTTGCGATGGACTTGAAAAAATGTGTTACCGCTAAAAATTGTAATGGCAAGGGATAAAGTTTGGTAAGTGAATGATCCTATCTATGTTGATGCTTTGGCCTTTCTATATTTTATTTTTGGAGAGGGTTAGAATTAGGGTTAGGGGTAGAAAAATGAAGTAATCACTTTAATTCTAGATAGTTCTACACTTCCGCTTAGGAATTAAGATTCTAACCATGATAAGATAAAAAAGAAATGAAAGAAAAAATTAATCAAATATGAATAAAATAATTACGAAAAAGAAGAGGTATACCAACGGTGCCATGGGTGGGCTAAAACAGATGGAGCTGCAAGCGATGGTGGTGAGTTTGGACGGTATAAACAGCATTATTGCAACACTGCATCAGCAGTTGTATTTAAAATTTAGAATGAGAACGATAAAAGAGTGGGAAGATTCAAGAGAGTAATCGGACAAGTGCAATGAATTTAGATCCTTTAAATTTTAGATTTTTATTTTAGAAGATAAAATGAAATTTTTTATTATTAAATATTTTTTTTTATATATTTTTTTAGTTCTATCTATAAAATAAATGGTGATAGATCATATTTTATTTTCTAAAATAAAATTTAAAATTTAGAAAATTCAAATCCAAGTATAATTAACTTGCAATTTGTGATGATTTGAGTCGTGTTTTTATTTTTAATATTGAGCTAGTTTTAGTATATTTATTAAAAATAGTCTATTTAATGTGTAATCCAATTTTATGCGAAACAATATTGGACTGGACAAAATCGCCGAATCCAGTCACTAAAGCCGAATGAAAGAGTCGAATTGTGCATGAGAGGCAACATTAGAGATAGAAGCCCAATTTAAGAGACATTTTCCAGAGTTCATCACAAAGCACTGAAAGTGCTGGCTGGCCTAGGGGCGAATTGCTCTTCACCTGTGAACGAATTTAAAATTAGTTTGGTAAAATTTTTACTTTAAAAAAAATAGTTTATAAAAGTTAATTTTTAAAAGATAGTTTTTTAAAAAATGTAGTATTTATATTTGATAAATTAAATTAAAAATGACTTTTAATAAACACAAGTAGCAACAATTACGTTTGGTAAAATAGTTTTTAAATTTTAAAAAAACTGTAAAAGATATAAATATAAGTGCTAAATTTGAAAATTAATTAATATATGAGGTTATATTAGACTTTTAAGTTTTAAAAAACACAAGTCAACTTTAAAAAGTTCTATCTTAATTGCTTTTAAAAGTACTCCAATTTTTAAAAAACTGCAAATACAAGCACATCAGGCACCGGATTCGGTGGTTCCAGAACATTTCGACCATTAAATGGTCCCATAACAAAATATGTTTTTTAAATTTTTTTAATAACTGCTAAATAGTCCCTTTTTTTAAATTTAATTACAAATAAAATTAATAATAAAAAATTGTTTTATTGGGAGGTACCAGAGAATGTCACAAAAAATAGCGGTGGTAAACAAGGAAGAATTACAAGTAGAAAAGTTGAAGAACGAAGAGGAAGTAGAGGACTCAAGAAATGGCTGAGCTGCGGTATCAAACTCTCATTTCTAGACATCAAGTTTCAACTCTCCAACTCAAGTAATTGGTACATTCTTATTTTATCGATATTCCATCCTTCATTTCTCTTTATTTTTTATAAATTTGGTTTCAATTTTACTTTTTATGATGTTGCGTATCCTCAAAATTGGCAACTTTTTTATATAACTGTTTGTGACGTGTAATTTCTTGTGAGTGTGTGATTCATCCTTCACTAAATTCATTAAAGAAGATGAAGTTCGTGTTGCTGCTGAAACATGACAGATTATTTTGTTGGAAGAAGTATTTTTATTGTGGTGGTGTTGTGTATTCATTGTGTCACCTTTGCTTACCAATTTAGTGATAGTTGCTTGCTTTATGATAGATGAATGTGGTCGAGGCCTAATGGAGGGCATGCAGGACTAACCTTAGCTTTGAAAACATAAAAGATTTAAACAAAATAAGATATATTCAAAACAAAACTACATTTTATTTTTTAAAATATATATATTTTTTTCAAAACACCTTTCTTTTTGGGTGTTAATCATAGGCCAAAATAGATTGAAGTTGAATTTGTCATTTTTCTGTAAATGATATGGATTAAGTTCTACTTTAGAGCAAAATTTATGTAAAATTGATGATTATATCAAAAAATTAATAGAATTGCTATCTTTTAAATTGATGATTATGTTATCATAATTTTTTTTCTCAACTAATAATTAAAATTGAGAAGTGTTTTTTTTTTTTTGCCCCCCAAATTTTAAAACAGGGAGAAAAGAAGTATGATATAGAAGGTGTAAATTTAGATGGCAAATATAAAAATTGGCAAAATAAATTGTATTCTGATTTAGTACATTTTTAGGTCGGTCCGTTTGAAAGTTTGTGTATTTAAATAAGTTATAGGAGAAGTTAATATTTTTATTTAATCCTATCATTTGTTTTGAAAGAAGGGATTTTGATGTTGAGTAATTTATAAAGGTGATTGATGCATACTGTATACTTAGCAAGCCTTTGTCTAGAGCAATTTACATAGTAAGTATAGTCACCTATAAAAATTTCAAAATTTTTAATGGTTTATTATATCTGTAAAAGTTTGTAAAAATTTCTATAAAATATGAAGTTTGTGATAATATATTTGTGATGAGGAACTTTTGTTTTACCTCAAGAACAATTAAATCAAACTTGCCATCATTAGGATTTCTTTTAATCATTTATTGTTGAATGTTTTTTTCTATCTAATGACTAAAAAGTGTTGTACAATAATTTTGCTCTAGATGAAGCTTGACAGAACAGGATCAAAATATTTTAGATCTAGAATTACTAGCTGAGGTGATTGAATATTTGTGATATTTGTTTTTTAATTAATCTATGTTATGTAAAGAAAATTTAAAATAGCTTAAAAATTCCTTATTTTTTGTGCATTTATCTAACTTGTTTCGTAAAAATTGATATGTTTATCTTTATAATTAATTCACTTTATTTAAAGATTTCTTGATTTTAGAAAAGATGTGTGCAAATTTGCAGAATTATATATGACATAATTTAAGTGGTCAAAGTAGATAATTTTTCGGGTAAATCACAATATTAAACCAAATGGTAGGAGAAATTATAGGATTCTACCAAAGAAAAAAAGTGATAAGAATCACCCAAAAATATGTTTCTATGTAATTCGAATAAGTTAATTCGATTTAGGAAACCAAGAATAATTCGAATCACATCAATTTGAATTAATAGGGAAGTGAAATTCGAATTTGATCCATTCGAATTATGCATGCATTAAGTCATAGGTAGTTCAAATCAGCCAGATTCGAATTACATATGTAAGTTGACTTGAGGGAAGCAATTCAAAATGTAGTTCGAATACGATTCCTTTGGATTATATGGAAATTGTGCATGAATATGTTTGAAGTTAGCTGCTTCAAATTATCAAACCACCCACGTAAATTCCATGACACAAATTTAATCCATGTAATTATTTTAATACATAACAATTACATTTATACAGAGCCAATGCTGAATCGAATTCAATTAGTTCGATAATACGAGTCTATGAAAAAAATTGCATTTTATAAAGTTTAAAAATTTTTATTATGTGATAGGTTAGTAAGAAAGTACATTACAAATTTTTATAGTACTCATCATAACAATGTTTTATTTAAAAACTGTTATTTAAATTTTAGTTGTACTTATTAAAAAATGAAAAATTACAATATTAAATTTTCATAGAATTTTTATTATTTTGACTAGGGGTGTCAAAAATCCCAGGAAGCGGGGATCTCCACCCCGAATGGGCCCAATTGTGAGAATTTTTTCCGTGCGGACGAGGATGGGGAGCGAAATTCCTCCAAAACAGGTGCGCGGGATCCCCGCTCCCTATCCCCGATAATTCCTAGAATTTTTTAACTTACTTAATAACCTTTACTTTAGTTCTAATATAGGAGTATTTTTAGTAATTTCACTCATTGAAAAATTCTAATCCTATTGTTCAATATTTTATTTTATGAACTATGATTTATTATGTTATATTTCTGGACTTATAATTTTGGATAAGATATATTTGTGTGTTTGTAATAATATTTTGTAATTTATTTTTTTGTTTTTTTTTATATTTTTTATTATAATTTCTATATGAATGTTAAACATACGGAGATAGGGAATGAGGCCCCGCAAAAAACGCGGATAATGGGGATGGGGACAATTATTCCGCCATGATGGAAAACGGAATTAATTCTCGAGGTGAGGATGGGAAGTAGGAGGCATCCCTAATTTTGACTACTAAATATACTGTTGTTATCTTTTTTGTGGAATTATTTTTTTTAAAATCAAAATTCCATGCCTTCTTGCATTTTTTTTAGCCGGTGAAAATTGGTAACGAATTATTTGATTACATTTAATGATTACCAGTTAATTTTTTTTGTTTTATTGAGTAATATTTTTTTCTAAAATTTTTTTTATAAATGTTTGATATCTATATTTTAAAGCAAATGCCACTACTCCTTATATTTTATCCCATGTTTTGTAGATTTTTTATGTTTGGTGGACAGAGTAATAGAAAAGAATGGGGTTGCTTCGGTGATAAATTAGGTTATATTGAGTGATTAGATGTAAATGTAATGGCGTTTATTGCATAAATTTTTTGTGTATACATATGTATTTGCATTTATTTTATCCCTTTTTTCCTTCTTTTAAAGGAAAGGTAAGTGTGTTTGTTTGAGTAACATTTACTTTCTACACATGATTCTTTAAAAATTTTTATTTTAATAAATAAATAAATTATAATAATTACTAAAATAAATTATTTAAAAAATATTTATCGAAATAAATATCCCTCTTTTATCAAAGCATTGCGCATAAACCTGTAAAGAGGTTATTTTGTAGTTCACAACTTTTGCTAATAAAAAATCCTTCTTAATTTTGTGTAACATATTTTGGTAATTGATTGTTGTGATTTTTTTGATTGTGCAAATTGACTGTATAGTTGGACATACATACAGTTTTCCACATATAGATCAATGAAATTATCCGAGAATATTAAATAAAAATTAAAAGTTATGCTAAGTAATTAATGACTTTTTTTTTAAACAATATAAACAACTATACGGCATAGGGCATCTGTTCAACTATACTACTATGCACTTTGCAATTAATTAAATACAGAAATTTGGTAAATACGTAAGATTAGGAGTAAATTTTCACAATGAGGTACTTTTCGTAAGTATATATTTGAATTATTTTTTTTAAATGAAGAATTTAGCCATAGAACAAAATAAAAAAATGTGAACATAATGAATTAGAGTGAGACAGTCCATCACCTATTCTTCTCACGCAATTGTAGTTTGCTCTCTTGGGAGATTAAAGAAATAGATTGGAATGATATGATTCGCTCAGAAGGATCTCCTTCCCCCCTTTTTTCAAAACTCCATACCATATATTTGGGGAGTTCATCATCACGATTTCTAAATTGTTCATTCCAATCGCCAATCTATAATTCCAAAAAAAGTAGGATCTTTCGGGGAGTGGTTGGTTTGCTAAAAAAAGCATAGCGTGAGTTAAAACTTCATTTCTTTTATTCATTTTATAAAAATAAATATATCTCTGTCTCATCCTAAGCCGGAAAAACCACGAATAAATATGGAAATCGGGGTAAAAGAATATGGATCAACAAGTTATTTTTTTTTTCAATAAGAATCGGTTCAAGAGCAGAAAAATTGGAATCCATTTTGCAACGATTCAATAAAATATTTATTTGAATTGGTGGATACATGTATCAATACCCAATACAATGAATTTCGTTATGATGAGGATAACCAAAATTCGAATCGCTTTTGAATTTATTTCAAATTCCATTGATACGTTCCTCTTCTACTCATCAGTAATTCAGTATAGTATATTTACTATTTATGATTACAAAAGTTATAACTTTCTTGTATAGTATATTTTGTATTATGACTTGGGAGTACGTAAATTTTTCTCCAATGCTATGAAGTTTGAATTATAGAGTTAGGACATGGAATAATCACTCTGTTGTTTTAAACTTTAACTTGGTTTGATAGCAGAAACTTTTTTCTTCTTCTTTTAAATTTTTTCTATTTATTTTTCTTAAAAGTATCATGCTACCTTGAACTCGAACATGTTTTAGATCTCCATTCAAATTTGAAGTGGTGATGGTAGTAACGGTGGTAGTAGTAGTGATGCCAGTATTGATAGTAATGGTGGTAGTGTGACAGTATTACAAGTAATTAAAATTATGGTAATAGAAGGATGTAAAATTTAAGATTTGAAAAAAAAATGTGATGATATTAGAAATTGAAGATAAAAGATAAGGATAATTTAAAGGTAAAAATTCAGGTGCAGTTGACTTCACGTGAAGTTGATACCTGAGAGCCGTTAGATGAAAATTTAGTCAAATTAGTCAAATCATCTAACGGTTCTCATATATCAACTTCATGTGAAGTCGATTGCACCTGAGTTTCCACCTAATTTAAAAGTTTTAGTTAATTTAAAAAAATAATAATTTAAGGATTGAATTCTTTTGTTATACAAAATTTATTTTTTTTATGAATATAAGTTTAATTTCATTTTTGTGTTAATAATTTTGTTAGCATTCTGAATATTCATAGATAAAAATAATTATTTTTTTCTAAAATAAAAATAATAATACAAACAAAAGTGACTTAGGAATCTCTTGTATCTTGGAGTGATATTTGCATATGCATAATCATCTAATAATTATTATTTTAAAATATTATTTTTAATAATATTAAAATAAAAGAATTTATTTTTAATACACTAATACATGCAATTACATTTATTTTTTGGATGATTATTTATACGGTCAATGAATAAAATAGTTATTTTTTAATGTGACATTGTATAATTAGATACACGTATAAAATTATTTTACATAATACATCAAAATTAAATTTAAAACAAAAATAAAATACAAACCAAACATTATCCTTAAAAAAAAAAAAATTCTCTTAATTGTAAAATATATGTTTCAGAATGGAAATAGTTTCAGACTCCAAAAAATAGAAATATTTTAAAGATAAAATATTGGCTAAACAATGTAATCTAAAATTAACTCAATAATAGACTCCTAAACTCTATGCACTTATTCAATTTTTTTTTTTGGACATTATGTACTTATTGATAATAATGGCATATATGTTACAAATGGACGTCCCAGGTAAAGGCTTGAGACAATAATTATGCATACTTGTTTGATAGGTAGAAACCAAATACAGTTGTAATTTGTAAATGATGTTTTTTTTTTTTTGGAGACTAGTGCTTTAAAGTTTAAACAAATTCAGTGGAGACAAGTTTGATTATTTTGTTTTGAACTATTTAATTATTTTAAGATAAAAAATAAAATATTTGAATGATTTATCACTTTATTAAAAATATATCTCAAATAATATATACAAATAAATATATAAATAAAAAATTTCAAGAGTCAACATTATACAATCAATATTCAATACAAAAAACATCTGAAATTAAAAAAAAAACATCCACAACAAAAAACATTATGTATCATCAAATTTTTCGTCAGAAAAACGAAAAAAAATCCGACGGTATAAAATTACGTCTATACTTACAGTTTGAATGAATCAGACGGTATAAATCTCATCAGTAAATGTTTATCGTTGGAATTTTTTCATCCAACGGTAATTATCGTTAGATTTTGCAACGGATTACTAACTCGAAAAATCAATTGGCTACCGACAAATTTTTTCGATGATATTGTTGGCACCAAAATTGTTGTTTTTCGCACTATTACTATCATATTATTTCATCGGTAAATCTGACAGTAATGTTAATTTAAAAAAAGTTGAAATAAATAGTCAATTTTATTTTTTTATTTAAAATTATTTTTTACACAATTAATGGACAATTCATAAATAATAAATTCCTATTACTTAAAATAAATAATACAATGTTAAAATAAATTAAAAGTCAAGTACATTAAATAAATACAATGAAACAATAAAACGAAACACTTATAACTAAAGATCTAGGTAGTTCTCGTCGTCGTCGTCTCATCGTCGGTCTTGTGGCCTTTGAAGAGGCGGCGCAAAAGGCGGTGATACCTGTGTGCCACCAGCAGGGATGATGCCAGCGGCACGCATCTGAGCCTAGTACACCTCCATTTGAGTTTTTATCCGCTGAAGCCGCTCCAGGTGCTCCCTTGCTCCCTCCACTCCAACTTGAGGTCATCTGTATTTGTCACGCGTGTGAGGATTTTCTGATACCTCCCTCGATAATTTTTTAGCTCATGAGCCTACTGGTGAAGGCTGCATTGGAGCTCCTGCACCTGCAGCCTCAAATCCACGCCTTCCTCGAACTCGACGACTCGACTGGTGGGAGAGTCTGACGATGACCTCAATGTGAAAGTGCGGAGGCTGTTGGCAAAGAATGACCCCAAACCATATATGCGATTCTTGTACGGCACTGAGGCGACTGTAGTTGCAATGCCATCAGTGGCGTCCTCCCCACTTTGTCGAGACTGCTGAGTCGTGACCTTTAGTCTCTATATGTAGGACTCTTGTGTAATGCAAGTTATTGTGATGATTAGTATGACAGATATATAGTTAATCTCTAATAATTTTATACTAGAAAATCATATATATATTTACTCACATAATGATCATGAGACTGCTGATCAGCAAATCTCGCTTTCTTCTCCTTTTAGCGTGTGGTTGTACTTGAACGTCTCCGCCAATGTCGCTTTGCGATCTAACGACTTCGACTATACATGTTGCATTGAAACAATATGATTGGGATGTCTAGTAATGATATGTAAAAGAATACAACTAAGTTATTAACAAAACTAAAGTCACTACATGCCAACCTGGCCTTAGTCTTCATGAAGGTCGCTGAGCTGCTGGTATACTTGAACGATTGGCCGATTTTCTGTTAGCTCTGTTGGTGAAACGCCGATGCCTTAACCTTTCATCGGTCTCCCGATGAACTAATAGAACCTTCTTTATTTCCAATTGGAGCCATGTCATAAGGTGGTCCCGTTCCTCACGAACATCCTCCAGTATCTATTGGAGCCACCGATCCATTCTATGATCGAATATCTTCCTGATGGTAAGATTGTGCTCAGCATCCCATATAAAGTGCAGCTAGCACAAAGAAACTTTAAAATTAGTTAATCAAAATAGAAGATATAAACTAGCTTAAAAAGTTTGAAACTAAAAAAAAGGTAATTACCCCTAAGTACACACGTTGTTGTTCGGCGCAAACCTAACAACAATAAAACAATATGACAATTCCTTAATAAGAAAACAGGAAACACTTTCAGGCAACCAAACCTAAATCCACTAAAAAAGAAACAATAACCAGGCGCTTGCAGCAATAATCATAATCAGTAAACAAGAAACACTAACCAATCAACCAACCCTAAATCTACTATACAAGAAACAATAACTAGAAATTTTCACTAATAATCATAATCAGTAAACAGAAAACACATTTAGGCAATCAAACCTAAATCCATTAAAATATAATTAAGTTTTAGGCATTTTTAGCAATAACAATAATAAAAAAATTTATAAGACTCAAAATTATACTCAGTGACGGACCCAGAAAAATTGGTTGATAGGAGCAAAAATATATAAAGATAAAATTTAGATAAAAATATATTTATAGTTTGAAATGAAAACTATATATATACATATATTAAAAAATTAGAAATATACATCAATACATACATATATACATACATAAATTAATTAACTCGTAAACAATATATTAATTTAAACTATGATAAAAAAATAATTTATAATTATTCTCTCTTTGTTTTTAACAAAACAAAATGTTATTTTTATATATGTATTTTTAAATAATTATTTAACTATTTATTATTTCTTATTTAATTATGATGTTTATTTCTTATAATATTTACAGTACAAATAAAATTTTAATTAAAATAATTATTATAGAAAAGATCATTTTAATAAAAAATTAATATATAAATAGTATGTTTTTAGTGTTAATTAATATTTAAAAATATTATTAATAACTAAAATTACATTTAATTTTAAAATTAAGTTTCAACATAATTATTAACTAATTTGCCAGTATAGTAAAGTTAATTATAATTATTTGTTGATTAATTTATTTATTTTTTATTTAAAAAAATATAATCTAATAAAAAGACAAATATATACATCTATATATATTTATTAATTACTTTATAAAATATTTGTGGGGCAAATGCCTCCTCTCTCCACCACCTCGGTTCGTCCCTGGTGATACTTATCTCGTACCGCCACCAGATCAAATGGTCAATCGTATGATGAGAGGTGATGGAGGGGCATCAGCTGTCTCATTTTTATGAGAGGTATGGGGACACAGCTTCTGTCACTAGAGGCGGTGTTGCCGTGACAACAGACTGCTGAGCGGTAGGAGATGGCGTCGTCGCTGTCGACAAAGGCACGTAGTTGAGATCAGAGACTATGATAAACAGTTAGTCTGTTAAACCTGCAACCTGTGACGTCACCGGGAAAGTCAGAGTAGAGGGAGAGAATCTATAATTTTCAGCGGTACCGGAAGAAACCCTCCCTCTACCCGGACTACGACTATGACCACGACCAGCAGCCTGATCCGTCAGACCTCTACCCGTCGTCATGTTTGCAAATTGCATACCAATTAAAAGAAATTCAGAAAAATAAATCAATAATAAATTCAGCATTATATTTCTATGTTCAGCAGAATATCAGTTAATGAATTCAAACAAATTCAAATTAAAACCCAAGAATCACAATAACATCCTAAATTACCTATAAACCAAGAGAAATCCTAATAAAAAAATTATAATTTTACTCTAAATAAACCTAACAGCAAAAAGTAGTTTATCTGACAAGCATTCTTTTAACATCAAGTCACAAAATTCAGCATCAATTTCACAAAATTCAGCATTATATTGTAGCGTTCAGCAGAATATTAGTTAAACAAATTCAAATTACAAACCCAAGAATCAAAATAGCATCCTAAATTACCTATGAACCAAGAGAAAAATCCTAATAAAAAAATTCTAATTTTATTCTAAATCAACCTAACAGCAAAAAGTAGTTTAATTAACAAGTATTTTCTCAACATCAAGTCACAAAATTCAGCATCAATTACACAAAATTCATCCTTATATTCAAACAAATTCAAATTATAAACCCAAGAATCACAATAGTATGTTTAATTATCTATGAATCAAGAGAAATCCTAATAAGAAAATTCTAATTTTACTTTAAATCAACCTAAAAGGAAAAAGTAATTTAACTGAATTTTTTCAACATCAATTACACAAAATTTAGCATTATATTGCGGTGTTCAGTAGAATATCAGTCAATAAATTCAAACAAATTCGAATTACAAACTCAAAAATCACAATAACATGCCTAATTACCTATGAACCAAGAAAAATCCTAATAAAAAATTATAATTTTACTCTAAATTAACCTAACAGCAAACAATAGTTTAACTAAATCAACGTTACTGTCAGATTTAGTCGCCAATAAATCCGATGGTAATGATCACGACAAAATTTTTATTCTTCTCTCCAAATATTACTGACAATTTTACTGTCGAAAAACTAAATTTGACAATAATTTTTTAGAATTACGAATTTATTGTGAAATTTGATAGTAAATTCACTGATAAACTCGCTACTAACGTCCAACGTTAATTCCAAGTACTTAACATTTTTGTTATAGTGATTTAAAAACATAACTAAAAAATATTCGAATTCCAAACTTAATAAAAACTCATTTTTAATGAGTTTCATAATAATAAGCTTGTGTTAATAATCTACTATAATATTAATTCAAAATAATTTGTTACAATATTAATTCTCTAACATTACTCTATATGAATATATAATGACTATTTTTCATCGTCGTAGAATTTTTTTTATAATTATATAAAGCCTGAATATTATGTTTTTAAATTTGAATTTTTCTTACATCTTTCATTTCATTTGATTAGGCTATTAGACTTTTTTTTTCTCAAATAGGAATGTAAAGACATCAAATATGAAAATTAATTTATTTTTAATACATCAATAATCTAAAATATAGTCATTTTTTATTAGTCATTTTTATATAATAATACATAATTAGATATAAATATAAAATCTGATAATTATTTATCAGAGAATATCTAAATGCAACTTTAGTTAATAATTGTTAATACTATTTTAAATATATATTTTTAAAATTTTCACTTCAATAAATATACAATAAGAATATTAATTTTTTTTTAGAAATTTGTGAGTTTTAATAAAATAAAGTTATATTTAACTTATTGAATTACTTCTTAGTTCTTAGATAAACCCTTTATTACAGTAGTCAGTAGGTTAAAAAGTCTGATTCACAGTCACACATCTAACACGGAGCCAGTGGCCAATGAAAGAAACGGTTATGCCACGTGGCGTTCAGAGAGGAGTAGGGGCAACACGATAGCATCGACCACAGTGAATCCAATACGATACGATAGTACGATCCGAATGAGTCAAGTATGGAAAAATAGAAGTGAACACGTGAGAGAAAATCGAAATTTTAGGTGAAATTGAAAGAATAAATCATTTAAATTGAGATTTTAGTTACTACAAGTGAGTGATCTCGTGTTTCGATGATTTTTCAAGTCTAACACTCAAAACAGTGCAACAATCACACCTTCCATAATAACAATAATGGAGTAGAGAGGACCCAACCACACTCGTGACCAAGATAAGAAAGAAAGAAACAGCACTCACTCACTCGCTCTCACATTCACACTTTCAAAGGAAGAAAATCTCACTCATTCACAGGGAGAGATTGAGATTTGGGGAAATGGCATCGCCATCGCCAATGCGGCTCTCTTCTGCGACGGCGGGTTCCATGAGAACCCAGGGGCTTCTAGGGTGCAGCTCTGTGTCCGGGATCATCGGTGCGGCTTCGCGATCCTCAAGGTCGAAGCTCTTGATGATGCGAAACACCGTGAAGCTCAACCTTACGATGATGAGGAATAGGAGGAGCTCCTTCACGTTTTGCTTCATTCCCTGTATTGAGATCAAATTCATTTTTTATTACTATTTTTGTTCAATAATTAGGACATGGAAATTTTTTGGCATCGGAAAGATTCTAATTTCAACAAAGTAGCCTCTGAATGAAAAGAAAGACACAATTGCTGAGGATTGTTGAAATTTTGTGATCTTTTTGCGGGCCACATTTAGTGATCTTTTGTTATTTTGCGGGGGACATGAGTCCTTACTTTCATCCAAGGGACTTTTCAGAGATATTATTCCTCACTGTTTTGCATGTTACCGAAAGCTATCTTGTGTCTTCAATGTGATCCAATTAATCGTTTCATTTTATTGTTTGTTTCAGAAACTACAACTTCTCTGGGCTCCTTCACACCAGATGCTACTTCTATCGCATCAAGTATCAAATACCATGCAGAGTTTACTCCCCTGTTTTCTCCAGAGAAATTTGAGCTTCCGCAAGCTTTCTGTGCAACGGCACAGAGTGTTCGTGATGCTCTAATAATAAACTGGAATGCTACTTATGATTACTATGAGAAACTGAATGTTAAGCAGGCTTATTACCTCTCAATGGAATTTTTACAGGTTTGTCTAGACTCTGGTGCTTCCATAAAATTTGAACATTTCTGGCATACAATATTTATTTCCACGTAACATCCTATCTTGCAGGGAAGAGCATTATTAAATGCAATTGGAAATCTAGAGCTGACAGGTTCCTATGCAGAGGCTTTGAACAAGCTTGGGTATAAATTAGAAGATGTGGCGGGTCAGGTGGGACATTTCCTACTGTATCTGTTTGTTCATATTTATTCTAAAATGTGGTATGTATGTTCATTCCACTCACATGAGTTATCTCTAGTTTGACTCCCATCAGAATCCTGTAAATCAATATATTTAGATAAATAAACTGAAATGGTTTCAGTGAAGTGATTATTTTACTTTAAGAATGTCATATTGAAGTTTTCCCATTGCAGGGTCAACTGATGGATTTTTATGAAGTTCGCTTTTCTATATATCTATTTTGGCAAAATGTTATGAGCTTGGTAGTCTTTATCCTTTACTGAGCTCCTATAGGCTATAGCAATAGGAGTAATCTGATTGAAACTTTAATGTTTGATTGCATTTTATTTCTTAGAGTTGTAGTAATTCATTTTGGTTGACCAATATTAGGAGCCGGATGCTGCACTTGGAAATGGGGGTCTTGGGCGTCTTGCTTCATGTTTCTTGGACTCATTGGCAACATTGAATTATCCAGCATGGGGTTATGGATTGAGATACAAGTATGGCTTATTTAAACAGAGAATAACAAAAGATGGGCAGGAGGAAGTTGCTGAAAATTGGCTTGAGGTATGTTGATAAGTTCTCCTGGCATATATAAAATTATAATATTCACATTAGGTTTTCTTTTCTGTTAATATGTTCTTTCTTTGCTTGTCACTTTGTGTAACAGATGGGCAATCCCTGGGAGATTGTTAGAAATGATGTTTCATATCCTGTAAAGTTCTATGGTCAAGTTGTTTCTGGCTCAGATGGTAAAAAGCATTGGATTGGAGGAGAAGACATACTAGCTGTTGCACATGATGTCCCAATACCGGGATATAAAACTAAAAGCACTATCAATTTGAGACTTTGGTCTACCAAAGCTGCATCTGAAGAATTTGATTTGTATGCTTTCAATGCTGGAAAGCACACTGAAGCAAATGAGGCTTTAGCCAATGCTGAAAAGGTTTGCATCATGATGATCATGTATATATATATGACACAGACACAACACACACACAAGTGACTTATGATAATATGGTGGATTTCTAGTTGATTGATCTAATTACAATCTGAGTGGAAGTTAACAAGGATCCTTTTAATGGTGTTTGACTGTTTTCTTTTAAATGCAGATTTGCTACATTCTCTACCCTGGGGATGAGTCAATAGAGGGGAAGACCCTTCGTCTCAAGCAACAATATACTTTATGTTCGGCTTCTCTTCAAGACATCATTACTCGTTTTGAGAGAAGATCAGGAGCAACAGTGAACTGGGAAGAGTTTCCTGAAAAGGTTGCAGTGCAGATGAATGATACTCATCCCACCTTGTGCATCCCTGAGTTGATGAGAATCTTAATAGATATAAAGGATTTAAGTTGGGAAGATGCTTGGAATATCACTCAAAGGTATCTTGTCTTTTGTTTAAATTTATTTTCCCATGGGTTTTTATGATAGAATGCTATGATGTTATTTGGTCCACATAGCCAACTTTACTTACTAGGAAAAAGGCTTTTGGCTATATTTGTTTTTGTTTTTGTGGGAGGGGGAGAGAGGGGTGGTGATCTCATCCCATTTTAATGTGACTTGGGTTTCTTGGTTGAATGTATCTATCTGCCACTGTGATCTAGAACTGTTGCATACACAAATCATACTGTACTTCCTGAGGCATTAGAGAAATGGAGCTTGGACCTCATGCAGAAACTGCTTCCACGCCATGTTGAGATTATCGAAATGATTGATCACGAGGTGATGTTAAAAATATTTGTATAAACTCATTTATTTCAAGGTACAGCCAATTGAGTTATTGCTAATACTTCTTGTTTTACAGCTAATTCGGACCATAATCACAGAGTATGGCACATCAGATTCTAAGTTACTGGAGAAAAAGTTGAAGGAAATGAGAATACTAGATAATGTTGAATTGCCTGTGGAATTTGCGGATGTACTGGTTAAGCCGGATGAGACCATTGAACCTCATGACGAGCTTGAAAATCCTGAACAAGAAGTGGAAAAGGATAATAATGAAGAGGCAAAAGAGGGAGGGGAAGAAATAATTGCTAAAGAGGATGAAAAAGAGCAGTTGCTGGAGCCAGTACCGGAACTACCCAAATTGGTTCGAATGGCCAATCTCTGTGTTGTGGGTGGTCATGCTGTGAATGGAGTTGCAGAGATACACAGTGAAATTGTGAAGGATGAAGTATTCAATTCATTTTATCAGGTAAATGCATTATTGGATGAGACCCTGTTTCTAAATCTTAGTTATTTACCCTTTTGAAAGCACAAACTAGCACATAACAGTCTACACTTCATCTATTACACAAGGGTAGAAATTTTTTAATCATGCTACTGCCTCATATAATGCTAATATTTTCTGCATTTTTCCTATTAAATTGCATATGTGCTGCTTGGGAAAAAGATGTAATACATACACATTCTTAATGATATGCATGTATTGCATGCCTTTAAAAGTTCTTCCTCCTTTTTCTTAGATTTACTCCACAATAAAGAAAAGCTGTTTAGGTAACAGATCTTGATGCCATATTTCTTGCAGTTGTGGCCTGAGAAATTCCAAAACAAAACAAATGGTGTGACACCTAGGAGGTGGATCAGGTTCTGCAATCCTGCCTTAAGTAAAATAATAACCAAGTGGATAGGCACAGAGGATTGGGTCCTGAATACTGAAAAACTGGCTGAACTACGGAAGGTAGTTACATTATTTAATTGTTCTTGTCTTAATACTGAATCCTTTCTTTTCAGAAATTGAAGAGGGACTCGCGTTTGTTTAATACTTGAATCTCTATTTTCTTATCATGAATGCTGTGTTTTTGCTGTTCCATAAATGAACAAATGAGATTGAATTTCAGTCAAATAAAGAAATTAAAATCGAAATACCATGTATTTGGTTGTATTTTGTTTGGAGCAATGGAAATGATCTTGCTCCAGCTGTTTGTTCAATCTAAGATATTTGAACTTAGTGAATTATCTGCTGAAGCGTCATTGAATGATGAGTGCTGTTTGAATCTGAATGCCTATGGGTCTATGGAGTCCATAATTCGCTCAACTTCATTAGGATGCTGCTACTTCTTGATCCTGAAGGAGTCAATGTGGTATATTAATTAAATTTTATGGGAACTATATGAAACTAGTAAGCTGGAATCAAGCATTGCTTTTTCCAGCAAGTGATTTTTCCCTTGCCTTCAAACTGCTATTTAAAGTCTTACGCATATTATCCTCAGTAATTCTGGCTGACTACACTAGTATCATTTATCAATAGTTTGCAGACAATGAGGATCTACAAAAGCAGTGGAGGGAGGCAAAGAGGGCTAACAAGATGAAAGTTGCAGCATTAATCAGAGAACGAACAGGGTATTCTGTCAGTGCTGATGCAATGTTTGACATACAGGTAACGTGTTTCCTTTAGGTATCCTTTTGGCTCCCAATTTTGAAGTTTTAAACATGGTTAGGTCAATATATAGGAATAAGTAGGCTATGTTGTATATCTTGACAGGCCATAAACCCTGGTAAATAGAGCTCTATACAGTATATGGTTGCTTAACTCTTAAATTAATTGTTTTTATTTAGGTAAAGAGAATCCATGAATATAAGCGACAACTATTGAATATTTTGGGAATTGTTTACCGCTACAAGAAGATGAAAGAAATGACTCCCAAAGAAAGGAAAGCAAATTTTGTTCCAAGGGTTTGTATATTTGGGGGAAAAGCATTTGCTACATATGTGCAAGCCAAGAGAATTGTGAAATTTATCACAGATGTTGGGGCTACAGTGAATCATGATCCTGAAATAGGAGACCTGCTTAAGGTAGACACTACTTCATTTTCCACAAGTGATTTATTTATTTCTTTTAGTTGTATTTGTTTTGTCGAAGAGTTTATAGTGATATCGCTGATGAAGGTAGATTTATTCATTAACTAGTACTAGGCTTATCATCTATATCCAGAAAGTAATATTAAAAGCAACAAACTTCTAAAACGGTGTTCCCGGATCAAGAGTCATGCAATACTTAAAAAGTTTTTGTTAATTAAGTATTTCCTTTGTCCACCGTAATTATTAAGTTTGCCATCTGATCAAATTATACTTTGGTCTAACTGCATCATTGATGCCATATTTGAATGCAATTTTGTTATTATTAGTGTCTAAGGCCCTATAGGAGAAGTGTTTGAGACTTGTTTTAAAAAAGGGACCTTTGGGAGAAAGAAGAGAACTATGATGCTGCAGTAGTTAAACCAAGTTGATATTTTGTTCTTTTTCTCTTTCTTTCTAGAGAGCACTTCTAGAAATTGATGACTTTTCTTAGCCACTAAGAGTGGTCTGGTGGTGAGGGATATGGGTAGTTCGCATGGGGTATTAGGTTCAGACCATATTGCTGTTAATATAACCAAAGTTAGGTTGATAACTTTCTACTTTGGTGTTGTGAGATCATTTTTTGGAATATGAGTTTGAAATATATTGTTACTTAATTTTTTTTCCATAAATCCATTCAGGTTATTTTTGTCCCTGATTACAATGTCAGTGTTGCTGAGATGCTGATTCCAGCAAGTGAATTGTCACAACATATCAGGTGATTATATTTTACATGGTTTGTCTTATTCTTTGGTTGCATATATTGGTTGCACTGATGATTATTCTAAAGCGTTAATAGTCAAATTAGTTCCTGAAAAATGGGTCATTCTCCAAAGTCATTCCTGAAAAATTTTATCAATCAAACTAGTCTTTCAAAGATTACAAATTAGTCATTTTTGTCCTTCCATCACTCAATAATAGTTTTCGTCAACGACTGATGATATAGAACGTTAGCTGATAGCGTACACAACACCTAGCATATCTAATTGGACACTGAGTAAATATGTTTATGAAAATCTATTAATTTAGTCTATTTTTCTAATTATATAAACTCTAATTCTAATATAATCTAACAATATTAAATTGATAGATTTTCATAAGTATATTTGTTCAATGTCTAATTGGATATGCTAGGTGTCATATATGATGTGAGTTAACGTTCCATATCATTGATCATTCACGAAAATTGTTAACTGAGTGACTGAAGGACAAAAATTATTAACTTATAATCTTTCAAGGACAAATTTGAAGAACGAGCCATCTTTTAAGGACTTATTTGACTATTAAACCCTTATTCTAAACTAATATATAAAAACAATTAGCAAGATATTATCGCTCGCACTAATCTGTATTCGAATTTTGTCTTGAATAGATCTAGATAGAAAACATCAATTTGTTAATAATCATATGCACATCATATGCTGCTCATAGAAATAATTATTTTTGTGCATGGAAAATTGAGGAATGCATCTTGATAGTTTATCTTTGCTGTTCCAGGAAATAGTTAGAATTTGACAGTGACAGTAGTATTACAATTTTTAGTTTATTTCCCTGCAAAACATTTGTGTTGCTAACATAGCCAAGTAATAATTTATGTCCCTTCTAGTACTGCTGGTATGGAGGCAAGTGGAACTAGCAACATGAAATTTGCAATGAATGGCTGCATACTCATTGGAACATTAGATGGGGCCAATGTTGAAATAAGGGAAGAGGTTGGAGAAGACAACTTCTTCCTCTTTGGCGCTAAGGCTCATGAAATTGCTGGTCTTAGGAAAGAAAGAGCTGAGGGAAAGGTTTGTCATGATATCTATGATATATGCATTTTACTTTCCATGGAATATATATTTAATGCAATGTTGCTTTGGCATTCGCCTGTAGCACAATTATATAGTACAGAAAGTTCCGAACTTTTTTTCCCCCCCAATTTTGAGGAAACTCAAAATCCAATGGTAATAACCCAATAAGTCTTTCAATTCAGTTCGTTCCTGATCCACGATTTGAAGAAGTTAAAAAGTTCGTCAGAAGTGGTGTTTTTGGGCCTTACAACTATGATGAATTGATGGGATCCTTAGAAGGAAATGAAGGTTTTGGCCGTGCAGATTATTTTCTTGTTGGCAAGGACTTCCCTAGCTACATAGAATGCCAAGAGAAGGTTGATAAAGCATACCAGGATCAAAAAGTAAGTATAACCTCTTCGTATTCTCTTATGAATTTGCTTAACATGGTAGCTATCAAGTTGATTAGTTATTTGTGGCAGCATGCGCCAATTCCAGAATCATTATAAGCTTGCTGATCTGTGGTGATCATAACTTAACAAGAGACACATTATAACCCCCTCATTATTGGTTCTTCATGCATCAACTTGTTTTGGCTGAACATCCATATGCAACAAATTAATACATTTGATCTTACCTTTGTGATTAACTTTCATAAATCATGTCCGTGCCTGCAGACTTGGACAAGAATGTCGATATTGAACACAGCAGGTTCGCACAAGTTTAGCAGTGACCGCACCATTCATGAATATGCCCGAGACATTTGGAACATTGAGCCAGTCGAATTGCCATAGACAGGTCTCGTTTAATCAATAACATGGGTTGGTGCCACGCAGTCTTGATGATCATTACTTTCTCTAAGCAACTAGTACCGAAAGAATAAACATAATAGTTTTGTATAGAGGAGTCCTTAGATCAATTTCGATATGACTGGCTGTATCTCCAGTTTGTCCAAAAATAAGTCTGCAGTTATATAATGTTATGTCTATCTGTGTGTACTGTGTTGGGTGTAGCCCCAAAAAACTTTCAAGAGAGTATATCAGACCGTTGTTTAATATGGAAATATTAGATGCTACCGAAAAAATAAATATTACGAAAATTAGATGAATTTCAATCTACCCTCAAGAGGCCCTATCTAAAGGATTTATTGGCTTCTGAGTTTTCATATAAATTGGTTATTGTTCTTATCTTGTATCTCGAGGGGATGTAGATCCTTGTTTGAGCTTTGTCACAGTAAGTGTGAAAGGCTTGTAAAGAGATTTTGGCACTCAGATTAAGATGTGTGGATGATTACAAAAACTTATTTTTCTATTTAAGACTCTTTAAGTTAAAAAGTCTTGGTGAAATAATAAAAAAGAATGTGTTAAAAATTAAAATTTTATTAGATATCGGGTCATTTTTTCTTTCTTGATGTGAATACTAAACATCAATACGAGGAATTCTTTACATACAAACATTTTTGTATACAAGTCATTTATTTTTTCTTTTTTTTTCATGCCTTCTCTTTTTCTTTTTCTTCTTCTTTTTCCGTGCTTCTTCTTCTTCTTCTTTTTTCTTTTTTCATGCCTCCTCTTTTTCTTCTTCTTCTTTGTTTTTGAAGTTTTTTATCTTCATCGTCGTGTTTCTCCTCGTTCTTCTTTTAATTTTGCAACATTATGTATTTTTTCTTCTTTATTTGATTTTTTCCTCTCAAAAAGAATTATGAAAATATGAATAAAAAAATGAAGAAGAAGAAGAAGCAGTAGAAGTTGAGGAGGAGAAAGAGGAAGAATTTTGAATTATGCATAAGGTGTACTTCAACAGATTTTGGATGTATTTTTTAAATCCTTTTGGGTGTATTTTTGTAATCTTTTGGGTGTATTTCTGTAATCCTTTTGGTGTATTTCTATAATCGTTTGGGTGAATTCCTGTAACCGTTTGGGTGTATTTCTGTAATCGGTTGAATGTATTTTTGAAGTTCCATTATCTTCAAAACGATTTCAAAGCTTGATTTCAGAAACCATGAAAATCGAAAAAAAAAAACGAAACAAGAATACCAATGATAAACGCAGATAAAACAACAAATGAAAAGACAAAGAGAGAACGCAGATCGAACAAATTTGATAAAAAACTCGTTTTCATGGATGAAGAAGAAGAAGAGTAGGAGAAGAAGAAGGAAGAGGAGGAGGAGAAGGAGGAACGCGAAGCACGCCATGAAAATCGTATATGAGCCGGCGTGCTTTTTGTTAAATTTCTCCCAACTTGTATGACTTGTAAACTAATGACTTGTAAACTAAATGACTTGTATGTGTAGCACTCCCCTATCAATATACCTACAAAAGAAAAATCTTACCAACAATGGAAAACAAAGAAATAAAAACCAAGAAAAAAAAAATAAGTTTTACTAGAAACTTGAAGCTAGCATAGGCCATTCTAAATTCTCAACCAATATGATAGTAACAGAAAAACAATTTAATAAAAAAGAAAATAGTTTGCTTGAAAATTTATAACAGCCAATCAGCCATGTAATAATGAATATTTGGAGCACAAAGAACGGTAAAACATAGACCCTCCTCCTACATTCCCTGAATTTATACTCAACATCTATATTAAAGAAAAAAGTGTCCAAAGATCAAAACAAAACAAAACTTGTAAAAATTAACAGCAATAATTGAATCAAACTTATGCAGTGATCTGTTACTTTTAGGCCACAGCAGGCATGTCTTTGAGCCATGGATCCAGTGGCTTACCAATTGAGTACACAATGAATCCAATCTCACGAAGCTTATCCATATCCACAATGTTCCTTCCATCAAACACAAATGCTGGTTTCCTCATATTGTCATATATCTTCTGATAATCAAGATTCTTGAACTCATCCCACTCGGTTAGAATGCAAACACCATCTGCATCCTTTGTTGCCTCATACGCATCCCAAACCACATTCACCTTCTTCTCGGTTGTCGGGCTAGTTGGCTGCAGGTGGATAGGATGGTCCCAATCAAACTTGTTCATCCACAGATCCCTTTGGATTTGGTCCTCGGTCACCTGTGGATCATATATGCTCAGTCGGGCCTTATCGCCAAGTAGCCCCTTGCACACATCAATGGCCGGCGTCTCCCTAGTGTCTCCAGTGTCTTTCTTGAATGCAAATCCCAGAATGGCAATCTTCTTGTTTGCAACCGTGTTAAACATAGACGAAACCACACGGTTCACAAACCGGCTTTTCTGGTAATCATTGATCTTGATGACTTGTTTCCAGTACTCTGCCACCTCCGGAAGGCCATTGCACTCGCAGATGTAAACAAGGTTCAAGATATCTTTCTGGAAGCAGGATCCACCAAATCCAACACTAGCATTGAGGAACTTAGGTCCAATCCTTGTGTCTGTACCAACCGCAAAGGACACCTGTTTAACATTTGCACCGGTAGCCTCGCAGAGGGCCGACATGGCGTTAACTGATGAAATCCTTTGGGCCAAGAAAGCATTGGCAGCAAGCTTAGAGAGTTCTGCAGACCACAGGTTTGTGGTTAGGATCCTCTCCTCAGGAACCCAATGAGCATAAACTTCCTTCAATGTTTGAATGGCCTTCTGGCCTCCTGGGGTCTCCCTGCCTCCAATGAGAACTCGGTCCGGGTTGAAAAGATCTTGGATTGCCGTTCCCTCCGCAAGGAATTCCGGGTTTGAGAGAATCTGGAAGTTGATACCCTTGGCATTGTGAGTCAGAATTTTTTCTATGGCCTCAGCAGTTTTGACAGGGACAGTGGATTTCTCAACCACAATCTTGTCTGACTTAGAGACGTCGGCGATCATGCGAGCTGCGCTCTCCCAATATGTCAAATCTGCTGCTTTGCCGGCTCCAAGACCGCGAGTCTTAGTTGGGGTGTTGACAGAGACAAATACTATGTCAGCCTCAAATACATGTTTCTCTACATCAGTGCTGAAGAAGAGGTTCTTGCCACGACATTGCTTTACCACGTTGTCAAGGCCTGGCTCATATATTGGAAGCTGATCGCTGTTCCAGGCTGCAATGCGGGATTTAGAGATATCGACAACAGCCACCTCAATTGACGGGCACTTAAGTGCAATCACTGCCATTGTAGGACCCCCAACATATCCAGCCCCAATGCAGCAAATCTTCACCATTCTTACTTTCTGTATGGATCAGTAAAAATACAGCAAAAGCCAATTCAATATCTTTTGTATCAAATTATCAATCATATGTTTTCTAGTACTAGCACAGCATAATTAGGGGATCGAGTAACAATTTTGAATTGTATTCCTCCTGGAGAACAAGGAGGCAAGGACACAATTGTTCATTTATCACTCATCCACTTTCTCCATCCTTGGATCTAAATAGTGTCTAAGTGGACGATAATTTTGGTGTGTGTTTCAATGGTAGATTTCAGACAATGATATCAATGATTCTGATTCTCTCTTCAGATTTAGAGGATTTTGTAAGCGGAAACAACTAAATGTTACTAATTTCCTGCAGATCGGAACTCTATTTAAGGGTTTGTCACTGGCCAATGAATTAATGCGGATGAGTGATATAACCACTCAACCAACCCAATATGTATGTTGATGTTTTACAACCAAATTTGGTCCTTGTGGATCATTATATATCAAAACAAAAAATTGTCACAGTGACATGAGATTGATGAAACAGGAATTAATTTATTTTCTTCTAATCACAGAGGAAGAATCCAAAAAGAAACGCTTTATACGAATCAAGATCTAATGCATGCAAATCTTAACAAATTATTGTCATGAATTAGATCCAGCGCTAAGTATAGAAATAAAAATGCTTGTGATTTGTAATGTATCCTTACTGCAATAGATCCACATGCAAAGGAGCTTCAAACCAAACTCACGAAAACATTGAATTCAGCACATATTTGAACAACTTAACATACAAGAAAGACATAATGACTAAAGATCTATGAACTTTTACACTAATCAGAACAAAATCCACCAAATTAACAAGAGTTAACTACACCCATCACAAAAAAAAAAAACAAAAGTTCCAAATTCATATTGATTCAACTCTTCACAAGAATGATACTATAGTGAGAAAGATTAAAACTTTGACAAAAATCTTACTAAGAATCAGCAAATAAGGAAATGGGGTGTCAAGCGTTTACCTCTTTTGACAAAGTAAGGAACGAAGTGTAAGAGAAAGAGTGAGAAATGGAGAAAACGAAGAGCAGCTTATGTGGCAGAAGTGTTAGGACAAAGTTCTATTAATATAACCCAAAGAAAATGCAGGTTTTGTGGCTCTTATTACCAAAAAGGACAACCTTTCTTTGTGAAAGACTGAAAGCGATGCGTTTGGTGTAGAGGGGCTTTCTGCTGGAGTAGAAACAAGGGCAAAACGGGAAACTAAGTGAAATTAAATTACAAATTTGCCATGAACTCAGGTTCCAATTTCCATTCATTTTGAAAAGATAAAATAAAATTTCTGACGCCTGACATCCTCGAGCATTTTCAGGGATCTGCCACATTGTTCATTAACCAATCAACATCATCACCAATTAAAAATCATTATTGGAATTATTATACTAATATGATTTAGGTAATTGCTATGTTGCTTACAAATATTTGCCTAACTTTTTAAAAGAGTTAAAAATTAATATTTAATTTTAAAAATATAAAAATAAAAAATTAGTAAATATTCAAAATTTACCATATCAAGTAAATTAAGCAAAAGTTAGACACTATCTTATAAACATCATAGAATACACTTATGATTTATTGATTTTAATCTGGCTTTAGGTCTTAAATCTTGATCAAAATTGTATGATTCTCTACCGGGTTTCATTAAAGTGGTGGTGCAGGCTTCAACACTAAGAATGGACTTTGCTTGAAAACTAAGAAGAAAAACATGATGAGTGCATTTGAAGCTTATGAGCCTGTGAGAAAAGAAACATAAAAATCTTGAACTGTTCCAAGGCTTTAATTTGATGGCCTAATAAAGTGTCTACAATTTAGAGAGGTCCCTTTCTTCACCAAAGTCAGTAAGCCATGTTTCATAAAAAAATAATAAATAATTAAATTAATCCTGAAAAATCATCTGTTTTTAAATTGATCTTATATTTTTTAACTGAATTTATTTTTTAAAAGTTTTAAGTTAATTATGTTAGTTCTTTCATCATTTTTGTTACTATGGCATCAGAATTTATTAATATGGTACTTTAAAAAATACCACAACATATACTTAGTAGTTATAATTAGTTATTAACACAATAAATTTATAAAATTATATTAAATTAATTCTAAATGGAGGGATTCTAATACCTTAAGGTATTTTTTAACTAAGTTTTAATTTGTGCTAATTTTATAAAATTATCATATAAATAATTAATTAAGATTTCAGGGCATATGTTGTAATGTCATTTAACGTGCCACATTAGTAAATTTTAAGATTATCAACAAAGAAAATGACAAAATATTAACATAATTAATTTAAAATCTTTAAAAGACGAATTTGATTAAAATAATTTCAAAAACCAATTTAAAAAACGAATAATCTTTTAGAAACGAATTTGACCATTTACTCTTTAAAAGATATATAAACCAAAACAAAATAGCCGGTAAACATTTCTCACGTAAATGATGGCTCTTTCATTTTGAGTTTTATTATAAATACGGAACTAGCGATCAAGTTAGTCTGAAAAAAAAATTATTTTTTAAATTTGTTTATAAAAGATTTTATTAGTTAAATTAATTTTTTAAAAATTATAAATTAATCATATTCATCCTTTGGATATTTTATTAGTGATTTTCATAATAATTAATGATGTGAAATATTAACTAACAGTATATAATATCTGTCATATTTAATTAGACATTAATTATATATTTAAAAAAATTTATTAATTTAATTTTTTAATTAAATAAATCTTAATTCCAATATAATCTATAGACTAAATTGACAAATTTTTATAAACATATCTAATTATTATTCAATTAGACATACTAGATGTTATGTATATTGTTAGTTTTTACTTTTTACGTCATCAATAAGCAACAAAAACGGCTAATAGAGTGACAAAAAGATAAATATGATTAATTTATAATCTTTATTTAATTGATAAAATCTTTTATAAATAAATTTAGAGAATAATTTTTATAAATTAATTTGACCATTAAATCCATAAATAATATCTATGTATTTGTACATAATAATTTATCTAAGAGTAGGTTAGGTAGCCAAAAAATAGTGTATAATATATATATAGCACAGAATAAATGCTAATCTCATGATAAGCAAGTGGAGTACACCTGCTTATCAATAACATACTTATCACTCAACCTTTTTTTCCATACATGTAGTAATTAATTTCATTCCCAAAATTTACTTCAATTCCTTCTAAATCAATTACATTTATATCAATTAAAATGTAATTGCTGTCTAGTAGATTAACATCCGAAAACACTATCAAATTGTGAAAAGATCAAAACTTTTCTTCCCATTTCATTCGAACCATAAACCCACGATCGAGAAAAACGAAAAGACGCAAAGAGGAAGAAACCAGCAGCTTCGACATCGGAGCATCGCATAGCCTTGTCTCCGATTTCTATATTATCTAGTTTCATGTTTCGATTAATTGGTATATTGGGCTCCATTATCAGTTGTTGCATGTGGCTTGATTCGATGTTAACTAAGAAAGTTTTGGTCTTTATCTCCCGTTGTTGGATTTGGGAAAAGGGAAAAGCTTGCAAAGATGTCGTTTTGGAGTGAAGATGAATGGAAGACATCAAAAAGGGATTTTTTTCGTTTTTATAATCAGCCATGATTTTTCTGGGTGTTACGATTTCTCCTCTTTTTTATCTGTTCAACCGTGGTTTAATTTACTATTTTACGTGCTTGTGTTTTACTTTCTTTTAAGTTATTAATAATGTGACAAATGTAAAGTAGCCATTTGTTCAAGTTGTCTCCATACTTTGAAGGTCTCCACTAAAAAAGCCGAGTATCGCATAGCCTTATCTCCGACTCCTATAGTTATGTTATCTAGTTTCATGTTTCGATTAATTGGCATATTGAGGCTTTATTATCAGTTATTGCATGTGATTGGATTCGATGTTAACTATGAAAATTTTCGTCTTTATCTCACGCATGATGGGTTTGAGAAAAGAAAAAATCTTGCAAAGATGGCGTTTTGGGGGTAGAGATGAAGGGAAGGCATAGAAAAATGGGTTTTTTTCGTTTTTATAAGCAGCCATGATTTTTCTTGGGTGTTACGGTTCTCCTAATTTTTTATATATTCAACTGTGGTTTGATTTGCTATTTTGCATACTTGGTGTTGTGCTTTCTTTCAAGTTATTAATAATGTGACAAATATAAAGTAGTTATTTCGTTCAAGTTGCCTCCATACTTCGAAAATTTTCACTGGAAAAGCTGCGTCTCTAGGTGATAAAGTTGAGGCAAAGGAGTAAAACAAGAGCGAAATCGCTTTCATTCTAGCTACTTCAGGTACCTTTCCTTTTTTTTTCTTTGTCAATTCTATTATGAGACAGAAAAAAATATGAATAAAGTGTTTTTTTTATCTCTGTCACCGAGATTATGTATTCTTTAATAGTTGATTGATAATAGTAGTTAACTATAGTAGGAGTACATAAGGAGTACTTAAGATTAGTGGCAAAGTATTTTTTTTAGGTTTCTGTTTTTATTCATGTTTTAAAAAAAATTCTTCTAGATACGAATGCAATATAGATGTTATGCCTTGTTATTTGTGTTTACATTGAAATTTTGCATAAATTAGTACACATTCTTACATAATTGATGTCATAATGGTATATAGATAAACAAATTAATTCACTCAATTTTAATTAGTTACTTTAGCGAAATGATTATGAGAATAATGGATATATTGTAAATAATCATAATTTTTGCATTGAACTAACTTAATTAGTGTGGTTATCACAACAATTACGGTAATAATAGAGAATGGGATATGAGGGATGATCATAATTTCATATGCAATCTCTTGATATCATACTTTTGTTCAAAGTTATTTGCAAGTAAAGTTGTTAGTTCAGGTGGATATCGAATTTAAAATTTTCTAAAGATTAGCGGTAAACTCTCAAAAAGTTGGACATGTAAATGGTATTTTGGGAGCTATTGTGATAGTTTAATGATAGAGCAAGATATGTTTCAATAATAGATGTTATACTAAGCAAAGTTGTTGCTATTGATAAACATGTTGGTATGTTATGATTAATTTAAGTGGGATATTTAAGTATATATAGCAGTTGCTCGTGAACAGATGTTCAAAAAATAAGTAGGCATGGCTGGAACCAGGAGTAACAAAGAGACACATAAGAATAACACTTCCGAAAGGAGACCACAAAAAAAAACTGGTGGACCAAAAAAGGGAACGGTTAGTAGTGAATTAACTATAAACTCGGGTTATTGTGTTTTAATAGTAAATGTTAAAATTGACATTCTCCTTCGTTGTCACTTTGTGCTGATTATGAATGGTTGTGTAGAAAACACTGGTATCTGGGTGCTCGCCATGTTGCGTGGCTTCAGTTATGAAGCAATTAGGTTCAGATGTGGGCAGAGAAAAAATAATTAAGGTGGAGAACATGGGATTTGGCTGGCTGTAATATGTGCATGAATGGGCTGTCAACCAAAATATGATGGTGGCATTAACATCATCATATAGTCGGGATAGGATGTCTTTGATCGTCGAAATAAGAAAAATTCTCATATCAGTTCAATCCATTGCGCGGTGTTTTGGACTATCGAACCATGTCAAGCAATCTCCCAAATAAAATAAGGAGAAAAGAAAAAAATTATACATAATAATCTTGGTGAGTATATATTTTCGGTAAAATTAGCCATTAAAGATTTGGACTGCATTGACTCATTTTTGTGTTTGGCAGGAAATAGTTTTAAAATTCCAGAAACACCAGCAGAGCACTGACTTCTTAACAACTTCATAGGAAAGACACAAGCAGATTTGAAAAGGGATGTTATCACATGCTCGATGCAGTCTGATGACAATAGAATCAACTTCCGGAGACAGTTCATCATGTTGATAGCGAAGTGTTTGTTCTTAACTTCGCCGAAGGCCACTGTTTCAAGCATACAAATACGGGCTGCCATTGATGTATCGAACCCAAGAAAGATATATTGGACGAGGTACATTTATGATTTTCTACTTGAGGGAGTTCTGAGATTTCAGGATGTAGGGAAGAAGACAATGAATGAATGTATGTTCGTATTACTGGTGAGCCGAATATCGATAAACTTTTGATTTGTTGTTTGTTATTCTATAGTATACCTTGTTTATAACAATTATATAACTTTTAGATTATATATCTCCATGCTAACAAGAATGGAGATTTAGAAATTTATAATGGGAGAGAACCTTGGATTAGAGACTGGTCGCTTGCTTGTCTAAAGAAGATGGATGAAGAGAAAAGCACATCTCACTCGATGAGGCATATGATAGATCAGCAAGCGACCAGTCTCTGATCCACGGTTCTCTCCCATTATATCTTCCTAAATCTCCATTCTTATTAGCATGGAGATATATAATCTGAAAGTTATAGTAATTACTATAAACAAGATATACTATAGAATAGCAAATAACAAATCAAAGGTTAGGATATACGGCTCACTAGTAATGCGAACATACATCCATCTACTGTCTTCTTCCCTACATCCTGAAACCTCAGAAAATTATATCAATTAGAAAATTATAAATGTACCTAACCCAATATATCTTCATTGGGTTCGATACATCAATGACAATCCGTATATGTATGCCTGAAACGGTGGCCTTCGGCGAGGTTAAGAACAAACACTTCGCTATCAACATGATGAACTGTCTCCGGAAATTGATTCTATCGTCATCGGACTGCATCCACCATGTGATAACATCCCTTTTCAAATCTGCTTGTGTCTTTCCTGTGAAGATGTTAAAAAGTCAGTGCTCTGCTGATTTTTCTAGAATTTTAAAACTATTCCATGCCAAACACAAAATGGGTCGATGCAGTCCAAATCTTTAACGGCTAATTTTACCGAAAACATATACTCAACAAGATAATTGTGAATAATTTTTTTTCCTTTCTTCCTATTTTATTTGAAAGATTGCTTACCATGGTTTGGTAGTCCAAAACACCGCGCAATGGATTGAACCGATATGGGAATTTTTCTTATTCCGACGATCAAAGACTTCTCATCCCGACTATATGATGATGCTAATGCCACCATCATATCTTAGTTGACAGCCCATTCAAGCACATATTGCAGCCAGCTAGATCTCATGTTCTCCACCTCCATTATTTTTTCTCTGCCCGCATCTGAACCTAATTATTTCATAACTGAAGCCACGCAACATGACGAGCACCTAGATACCAATATTTTCTACACAAACATTCATAATCAGCACAAAGTGACAACGAAGGAGAATGTCAGTTTTAACATTTACTATTAAAACACAACAACCCGAGTTTATAGTTAATTCACTGCTAACCATTCAATGTACATTTTTTGGTCCACCAGTTTTATTTTTTGACGTTAGGATTTTTGCTAGTAAAGAATTTTATAAAAATAGTCGCGTTGTAGGTATAGTTTCTAAACCAACAAAAATCCTTTCGTGCAAATGTTTTGGTTGTCACAAGTAACAAACCCTTTTAAAATTGATAACCGAGTATTTAAACCTCGGGTCGTCTTCTCAAGGAGTTGCAGGGAGGTATGTTCTTATTATTGGTTATGAAAAAGTGTGTTTTGGAATTTTGGATTAAGGTAAAAGGTTAGTTGAATGACAAGTAAAATAAAATAATAATAACTGTAAAATAAACCTTTGGCAAGGTATAAGAACTGAAAGTCCTATCCTAGTTATCCTTATCAATTGTGATGAGAATTGGATTTTTCTCCCACTTTGTTAACCTCTAACTATGAAGGTAAATTAAGTGGATGAATTAATTTTGATTCCTCAGATCCTAGTCTTTCCTTGGGAAAAGTCAGAGTTATTAGAACTTGAATTAATGAAATGAAGAAATCCAATTTTCAATCAGCAATGAGTTTGATAACTCAAGAGTCACCAATTATTTAACCAAGGCCAAAAAGGGAAACTATCTAAATTAAATAAAAAACATTCATAAATAAAACAATCATAAACTGAAATATCTCAAATAACATTAATTAAGAAAATCAATCTAAACATGGAACATTGAAAATAAATAAATACAAAGAACATTGAACTTGGGATTGAGAGTCACTCCTAAAACTAAGAGAAGTCCTAAATCCTAATCCTAAGAGAGAGGAGAGAACTTCTCTCACTAAAAACTATATCTAAAACTAAAATTATGAATTATCAGAGCATGATTATGAATGGATGCATTCCCCCACTTTATAGCCTCTAATCTGTGTTCTCTGGGTCGAAAACTGGGTCAGAAACAGCCCAGAAGTCACTTCCAGCGCTTTCTGGTCTGTACAGGTCGCGGCCAAGTGACGCGGAGGCGTCGCCCACGCGGCCGCGTGGATTAAAGTTCGCAGATGCAATGCGTTCGCGTGAATCACGCGTTTGCGTCAGGGCAACTATGACATATTATATATCAAATCGAAGCCCCGGACGTTAGCTTTCCAACGCAACTGAAACCGCGTCGTTTGGACCTCTGTAT
>NC_029781.3:99047564-99077518 GCF_000817695.3 Arachis duranensis
TCCTCGGTGCATGCTGAGATGTGCAGGTGGATGGGGGTTGTAGTTCCTCAGCTAGTGCTCTTTTGTGTTCCTGTCCTTGCCAGTGGTTTGTTGTAGTTCCTCAGCTAGTGCTCTTTTGTGTTCCTGTCCTTGCCGGTGGTTTGGGAGTAGCTTTCTCTCTTTACCCTTCTTGGTGGCCATCCTGAAAGGGGAAAAAGGAAAGTAACAAGCAAAGCTAGGGGATCCAGCAAGGAAGAGAGCGGGAAAGGTGGTAATCAATGCACAGTAAAGAAGAATGATGTTAACACATGGTCATGACTACATGTGAAAAGTCATCAATGGAAATATAGTAAGTGCATGTGATGACAGTTAAATGCAAGATGTTTATTGGCATGCTGGCAAAGACATGAGTAGCATAGATCAAGCATTCAATGTCCAAGTTAGATTACCAAGTCTTTCAAACTAACAATCATGTTTGTAATAATAATTATATTTAATTAATAAAATATAAAAAGTGTTTTGTGAAAAGCAAGCATTTATAGTAATAGATTAAAAGAAATCTTAAAAATAGTGCACAATGCCATACGGCGTTTTCACAAACACATAGCATGTATGGTGAATAAGCTATTTGAAAGTATTAAATTGAACATGCAAACAACCTTTTAAAAAGTAATATATAATTGTCAAATAATCCACAAAAATATAGAAAAACAATGACCCAAATAAAATTTCAACACCAATGAAAATAATGCAATGAATGAAAGTATGCAATTAAGTAAAAGGAAATGAAAGATAAGAAGAATGAGAAGGGAAAGAAAGGAAGAAGAAGCAAGTAAGAAAGGAGGGAGGAAAATTTAGGATTGGGAAAAAAAGATAAGATATTTGGCAAATTAGGATAAGCTGTGCGGCGCAGGCGACACGAACGCGTGAGTGACGCGTTCGCGCGGTTAGCGCTATTGTCAAGTGACGCGGCCGCGTGGGGCACGCGGTCACGTGAGTGAAGTCGTGCTACAGGCGCGAGGGCAGCCGCGCGCTCGCGCAACTTTTTGTTCAAAATCTTATTTTGCCAAAAATCTGGGTGACGCGGTCGCGTGGGTGACGCGATCGCGTGGATGGCCATTTTTGAAAGACGACGCGGCCGCGTGGGGCACGCGTTCGCGTGGGAGGGCTTGGGCTTCTAGCACGAGTCCAGCCCAATTCCAGCACAACTTTCGGCCATGCACCTTTTTGACGTCGATTTTCATGGCACGCGGCTGTGTGGGTGACGCAGTCCCGTGGGAGGCCAAAGTTCCACATGACGCGGTCGCGTGGGGTCAAAGTATGCTAAAGGCGCGCCTCCAGCCACGCTCTCACGTGACTCTCTGTTCAATTTTTTTCTTTCCAACGCACTAGTGACGCGGATGCGTCAGCGACACTGCCGCGTCACGTGCATGTTTTCTTTTTTTTAATGCAATATGCAGATGCAAATGCAGTGCTGATATGGATGTTATGAATAATTCCAGGTTCAATAAAAATAGAATAAAATAAAATGAAAAACAAACATAACGAAATAAAATTAAAATTGAGAAAAGAACGATTATACCGTGGTGGGTTGGCTTCCACCTAGCACTTTTAGTTAAAGTCATTAAGTTGGACATTTGGTGAGCTCCCTGTTATGGTGGCTTATGCTTGTATTCATCCAGGAATCTCCACCAATGTTTGTATCTCCAGTAACCTCCGGGGTCCCAAACTAGGCGCAGAAAGCCTTCAAGTAAGTTGAAGCAAGTGACAAGGCCCAAAGAGTGGTGATTGGTAGAATGGATTCCGGGGTCCCAGACCTTGCCCTTGCACCCGTCTTCTTGTTGATCATTATGATTCCATCTGGGTGGCGGCCAATCTGAATTCTCACTAAGGCGGCCAAACAACTTCTTAGACCCATTTAGTTGAGCTTTACACCAACCTTTATGTTTAAACGTAAAGCTTCCAACCATAATGAACCTTGCAGGGCAATTCTTACCCCTGACCATCTTTCTCTTACTCTTAATGCCACAAAGAGCTCTAAGTTGACCATCCGTCTCCAGTAGCCCATATTCAAGTGGAATTAGAAAGCTAAGGGATATGAATTTTACCCACTTGAATGTTGTGAAGGATGATGTCAACTTAGGGGGAGGTATTTTTAATGAAATTGCAAGCTCCACTCCCTTGTGCTCTTCTCTGATAATTACCACCTCTTTGCAAGCTTCTTCAATTTCAACCTCTTCCTCTTGGTAGCTCTCTTCCAATTCAATCTCCTCTTCATTGCTTTCCAAGGGCATGGGAGGTTGTGCTTCTTCTTCTTGAATCTCCATTTCTTGATCAACCTCTTCCAAGTCTTCAACTGTGATATACCTTGGAGGTTATACACCCTCCTCAGCATCAATTTCAAACGTCTTGGAAAGGGGTTCTATGACTGGACTTTCCCATGGAGGTTCTGCATCTCCTAAATCTTCAACCATTTCTTCCTCTGCAACTATTATGGTTTTCTCCACTTGTTCCAATACAAAGCCATGTTCCTCATTGTCCACCGAAGTTTCTAGTGTCTCCTTCATGCTTTGCTCTTCTTTTGATTCTCCGCATGCAGCCTTGGGAGTACTTTGAGTGCTCAGATGTTGGGAAGCTATTAGATTTACTAACTTGCCTAAAGCGGCCGCAAAATTTTGCACACTCTTATTCATCCTTTCTTGCCTTTGAAGAATAACACGAGGTCTGTCATCCATTAGAGGTTGGGGTGGATATGAGAATTCATTGGTTGGGAGAGAGGGTTCATAATAGGAAGGTGGTTCATCTTGATAATGACATGGAGATGGTGAATATTGAGGTGGTGGTTCATGAGGGTAGTTGTGTTGGAAAGGTGGTGGTTCTGTGTATGGTTCATTTGGCTCATAAGGTGGTTGGTATGGTGGATGAGGGTTAGGGTCATATGGAGGCGAATGGTGAAAAGGGACTTGTGAGTATGGTGGTCCAAAGCTATATTGAGGAAGGGGTTCATAGGCGTATGGTGGTGGTTGTTGATAGTCAAAAGATTGCTCACCATAGCCATTGCCTTGATATACATCACAGAATGGTTGTTGATAGTCCATTGGAGGTGGTTGTTGCCATGAGGGTTGATCAAATCCTTGTGGCTCCTCCCATCTTTGATTGTTCCAACCATGGTGCATGTTGTCATTATAATCTCCTCTTCCTGCAACATAATTGTAACCAGACTCATAGCCAAAGGAGTGAGAGTTCATAGTAATAAGAGAAAATAAAAACAAAAACTAACAAAAAAGGAAAATTTTTTTTTGAAAAATATTTACAATAACCAATAATAAGGCACACGTTTGCAATTCCCCGGCAAAGGCGCCATTTTGACGTTAGGATTTTTGCTAGTAAAGAATTTTATAAAAATAGTCGCGTTGTAGGTATAGTTTCTAAACCAACAAAAATTCTTTCGTGCAAACGTTTTGGTTGTCACAAGTAACAAACCCCTAATTGATAACCGAGTATTTAAATCTCGGGTCGTCTTCTCAAGGAGTTGCAGGGAGGTATGTTCTTATTATTGGTTATGAAAAAGTGTGTTTTGGGGTTTTGGATTAAGGTAAAAGGTTAGTTGAATGACAAGTAAAATAAAATAATAATAACTGTAAAATAAACCTTTGGCAAGGTATAAGAACTGAAAGTCCTATCCTAGTTATCCTTATCAATTGTGATGAGAATTGGATTTTTCTCCCATTTTGTTAACCTCTAACTATAAAGGTAAGTTAAGTGGATGAATTAATTTTGATTCCTCAGGTCCTAGTCTTTCCTTGGGAAAAGTCAGAGTTATTGGAACTTGAATTAATGAAATGAAGAAATTCAATTTTCAATCAACAATGAGTTTGATAACTCAAGAGTCACCAATTATTTAACCAAGGCCAAAAAGGGAAACTATCTAAATTAAAGAAAAAGCATTCATAAATAAAACAATCATAAACTGAAATATCTCAAATAACATTAATTAAGAAAATCAATCTAAACATGGAACATTGAAAATAAATAAATACAAAGAACATTGAACCTGGGATTGAGAGTCCCTCATAAAACTAAGAGAAGTCCTAAATTCTAATCCTAAGAGAGAGGAGAGAACTTCTCTCACTAAAAACTACATCTAAAACTAAAATTATGAATTATCAGAGCATGATTATGAATGGATGCATTTCCCCACTTTATAGCCTCTAATCTGTGTTCTCTGGGTCGAAAACTGGGTCAGAAACAGCCCAGAAGTCACTTCCAGCGCTTTCTGGTCCGTACAGGTCGCGGCCAAGTGACGTGGAGGCGTCGCCCACGCAGCCGCGCGGATTAAAGTTCGCAGATGCAATGCGTTCGCGTGGATCACGCGTTCGCATCACCTAGCGTCAGGGCAACTATGGCGTATTATATATCAAATCGAAGCCCCGGACGTTAGCTTTCCAACGCAACTGAAATCGCGTCGTTTGGACCTCTGTAGCTAAAGTTATAGCTGTTTGAGTGCGAAGAGGTCAGGCTGGACAGCTTAACAACTTCTTCAACTTCTTGTATTCCTTCCACTTTTGCATGCTTCCTTTCCATCCTCCAAGCCATTATGTGTCTCTTTTTTGCTCCTGCTATGTGTCATGCCTACTTGTTTTTTGAACACCTGTTCACGAGCAACCGCTATATATACTTAAATAACCCACTTAAATTAATCATAACATACCAACATATTTATCAATAGCATAGCTACGCTAACAACTTTGCTTAGTATAACATCTATGATTGAAATATGTCTTGCTCTATCATTAAACTATCACAATAGTCCCCTAAAATACCATTTACATGTCCAACTTTTTGAGTGTTTACTGCTAATCTCTAGAAAATTTTAAATTCGATACCCACCTGAACTAACAATTTTGCTTATAAATAACTTTGAACAAAAGTATGATATCAAGAGATTGCATATGAAATTATGATCATCCCTCGTATCCAATTCTCTATTCCTACTGTGATTGTTGTGATAACCACACTAATTAGGTTAGTTCAATGCAAAAAGCATGATTATTTACTATGTATCCATCATTCTCATTTCAGTTCTTAGCAGACACCAATTATGTAGGAATGTGTACTAATCTATGCAAATTTTTAACGCAATCTTTTATAAGGATAAAGCAATTCTCATTAAAAAAAATATCAAGGCATAACATCCATATTACATCTGTATCTGAAGGATTTTTTTTAACATGAATAAAAACAGAAACCTGACAAAAAAATACTTTGCCACTAACCTTAAGTACTCTTTATGTACTCCCACTATAGTTAACTACTGTTATCAATCAACTATTAAAAAATGCATAATTTAGGTGACAGACATAAAAAAAATACTTTATTCATATTTTTTTGTGTCATACTAGAATTGACAAAGATAAAAAAAAGAAAGATACTTGAAGTAGCTAGAATGAAAGCGATTTTGTTCTGCTCCTTCGTCTCAACTTTATCATCTAGAGACACAAACGTAGCTTTTTCAGTGGAAACATTCGAAGTATGGAGGCAATTTGAATGAAATAGCTACTTTACAATTGTCACATTATTAATAATTTGAAAGAACGCACAATACTAGGCACGCAAAATAGCAAATCAAACCACGGTTGAAAGATGAAAAATCAAGGAAAGCGTAACACCCAAAAAATCATGGCTGCTTATAAAATGAAAAAAAAAAATTTTTGATGCCTTCCCTTCATCTCCATCCCCAAAACATCATCTTTGCAAGCTTTTTTCTTCTCCCAAACCATCAACGGGAGATAAAGACCAAAATTTTCATCGTTAATATCGAATCCAGCCACATGCAACAACTGATCATGAAGCTCCAATATGCCAATTAATCAAGACATAAAACTAGGTAACATACCTATAGGAATCGTAAATAAGGCTATGCGATGCTCGGCTTTTTCAATAGAGACCTTCGAAGTATGGATACAACTTGAAGGAAATGGCTACTTTATATTTGTCACATTATTAATAACTTGAAAGAAAGCACAATACCAAGCACGCAAAATAGCAAATTAAATCACGGTTGAACAAATAAAAAATCAGGGAACAGTAACATCCCATAAAAATCATGGCTACTTATAAAAATTAAAAAACCCTTTTTTATGCCTACCTTTCATCTCCACCCCAAAACGCCATCTTTGCAAGCTTTTCCTTTTTCCAAACCCATCAACGTGAGATAAGAACCAAAACTTTCATCATTAACATCGAATCCAGCCACATGCAAGAATTGATAATGGAGTCCCAATATGCCAATTAATCGAAATATGAAACTAGATAACATACCTGTTCTTGCTGAGTTTGGCCGGTGTATAGCTCGTCCGTCGATGAATGTCTTCAAGCTTCTCGTTGGGATGAGTTATACGTCGGCAAGGAGAGAACAAGGGGGTGGGTACCTACAAAAGACACTCCAACGCTCAAGTCAGTAAGTGTTTAAGAGGTATATAATAATTCTATGAATATATAATATAAGACATGAAATGAAAGTTATCATGTGTTATGTTGTGTTTATAATAATTCTATGAATATAGAATGTATTCTTGAGATTAGATATAGAATGTTCTTTTTATAAGCATAAAATTGATGAATAGAATTGACGTTATGACCGTTTGGTCATTAAGATAGAAATGATGGTTATTAAGTCGGTAAAGAAGGTGTCAGTTACAAGCAAAAGAACGAATGATAGTTAACGCCGAGTTATAACTCATAATGCATAATAAAGACTGAGTTATAAGGTGACGGATCACAGCCCCCAAGCTTTGTCCGCCGATCATATGATCCAGGCTAAGCTTAGAAAATAAAATGAGTTATAACTCGGTTACAAGATGAGTGAATAATGATATGGTGAGCCCCCAAGCTTAGTCGGGTTATTATGTCGGCACTTATTCAAAAAATAATTGAGTGATAAGAGTCATTCAATCAAGATAGTTGTGTGGGGGATACTTTTCCACTTAAGAACAATTTTAGCATTTGATTGTATATGAACTGAAAAGTTCAGAGATAGATATCCATTGACGGAATCGATTGTATGATCCGATGATATAATGGTTAATTGTCTTGGGAATTTTTCCAGCCCACAACAACTTATTGATAAATTTCTCGCTCAAAGCAATTAGTTATTGAATATTTACAATTTATAGTGAAGGTTTGACATGAATAAGATAAATTGAGAAAATGAATAGGTATAAAGTCGCAACATATATTGAATAATATATATCGTAAAAGTAAAATAGTTCAAAGTAAAAAAAAATATACCTTGAAAGTTGATAATTGTAGAGAAGAAGACGACATATATAAATGTCATACATGCCAAATGTGAATATCTGAATTTTGTTTTGTAGGACATGCTTTAATTTGATAATAAAGCAATAAGATAACAGTTATTGAATTATACATTTAGTATAATGTTTCTAGCAGTTACAGTATGACGAGGGATATTCTTCGTGCAATAATAATAAATTACCTGTTTAATTTTCTACATTAAACAAATAGTAACATAAAATTTAATAGCATAAAGTGAATAGTGTAACAGTTATATACAATTGATATATAATTAATTTTTGATGGAATCCAATTTTAATATTTAAACTCATAATTACTGTCATTTAATTGTATAAATGAAATCATTAAGCAGTAAGAATATAATACATAAGAAATAAAAATGCAATTGACATGGTTGTTATATGTCATTATTGTATAGAACATATATTGAGGTTTGAATATAACTAATAAATCAGTAAGTATTAGTTACTCAAAATATAAATGTAAAAGTATGTTGAATAAAATATATAATTTTACTTGTGTAAATAGAAAACTTTGAAAAAAATAAGCAAATTTGATAAGTGAATTTGTGCTCGGATTGATTGAAAACCGAGTTCGTTTCGGATTGATTGAAAGTCGAGTTTATTCTCGGATTGGTTCATTAATCGATTATGAAATGTGAAATATTATGATACGTAAAAATGAAGCAATTTGAATGTATAAAGTAAATACTTTATAAAAAGTTACGATAGATTAAAATTTGATAAGAGGTATTAAAAATCTTAAACAAGATTGTTGAGATTGGTTCAAAAATTTGAATGTAAATCAAGTTTTATGAATCTAAGGGGAGTGGGAATGATTTTACTCGTCCCCACAGACGACGCCAATTGTTCTTGCTGAGTTTGGCCGGTGTATAGCTCGTCCGTCGATGAATGTCTTCAAGCTTCTCGTCGGGATGAGTTATACGTCGGCAAGGAGAGAACAAGGGGTGGGTACCTGCAAAAGACACTCCGACGCTCAAGTCAGTAAGTGTTTAAGAGGTATATAATAATTCTATGAATATAGAATGTAAGACATGAAATGAAAGTTATCATGTGTTATGTTGTGTTTATAATAATTCTATGAATATAGAATGTATTCTTGAGATTAGATATAGAATGTTCTTTTTATAGGCATAAAATTGATGAATAGAATTGACGTTATGACCGTTTGGTCATTAAGATAGAAATGATGGTCATTAAGTCGGTAATGAAGGAGTCAGTTACAAGCAAAAGAATGAATGATAGTTAACGCCGAGTTATAACTCATAATGCATAATAAAGACTGAGTTATAAGGTGACGGATCAATACCTATAGGAGTCGGAAACAAGGCTATGCAATGCTCCGATGACGAAGCTACTGTGTTTCCTCCTCTCTGCGTCAGCTCGTTTTTCTCGGTTATGGGCTTATGGTTCAAATGAAATGGGGGAGAAAAGTCTTGATCTTTTACTCGGGTTAATTTGATAGTATTTTCGGATGTTAATTTACTAGACAGAAATTACATTTTAATAGACATAAATGTGGATGAGAGATATTAGGAATTTGATTTAGAAGAAAGGAAAATGAATTTTGGGAATGAAATTAATTACTACAGGCACGGAGAAGAAGGTTGAGTAATAAGTATGTTACTAATAAACAGGTGTACTCGACTCCCTTATCATGTGATTGGCATTTATTCTGTGCTATATATACATTATACACTATTTTTTAGCTACCTAGCACTACTCACAAAGAATAATATTACACACTTAATTTTTTTTTGGTAATTAAGTTTAATTAAGTTAGTCTAACATAATAAAAATTAATTATAACTAATATTATTTCAAGTCTTATTATTTAATTTAATTGAATTTAGTTAAAAAAAACTTAGATATATAATATTAGTCGTCTATAAAATGTTGTAATTTATTTTGAGAAATAGAGGTATTCTATAGTTGAACATCTACTGTAAATACGAGGATTTATCTTTTAAAATATCTTTTTAAAAAAGAAAAATTATTCTTTTTAAAAGTTTAATTAAGACCATTTATTTAAGAAAAAAATTTATTATTTTTATGATAGTTAGTGAATAATATTTAAAAATGTATATTAAAAATATATTATTAATTATTAATTTAAACAAATTGAATTAATAGCTAAAAGTGTTGATGAAAGTTAATAAACACATTACTATCTATTAATCAGCTAGTTGGATTATAAAGAGCTTGTGTTTTTAGTTTCCATGTCAATAAAAAAGAAAGGAATAAAATGTGTGTTTTTGGTTAATGTGCGAAAGAAATTTTAAAATTGTCTGCAGCTCGTTTACAAAGAATTTTAGTTCTATCATTACCCATTAATCTTGCCCTAATATAATTTAAAATTATCCACAACTCGCAAACATGTAATTATGTTTCCTAATATTTTATTTATGTTGCAAAATTATTCCTCATTGAATTATCCGTTTATTTTTTTAGATACAAGTAAAATTATGGCGTAATATTTAGTTATCGGATTGTGTACTCTTCACAATTTTAAAAAACACCACCTAATTCAATAACTGAATATTAAAATATTTTTTTAATTAAAAAAACTAGCCTAAATTATCATAGATAGAAGTAACGCATACAAATAGAATTGAAACATCTTTTAATATTGAGATTAAATTAATAAATTAAACATTAAAAAATATTTTAATTTTTTTAAATGTTAATAATTTCAAACATATTTTATTCTACATATAATTTTATTTATATGAATTTAATAATTAAAAATTATTAAATAATAATTTTATTCAGACTTTCAAATAAAAAAATATAAAAAAAATGATAACCATCACCATCAACGAATCAGAAGACCCACGAAAAGTAGCCGTTACAAAATTAACAAATACAAGCGAGCCAAAAAAAAATGCTCCTATTCTCCCTCAAACACTTGATTTCATTTCTTCACTCTAAAATCTCACTCTCACTGTGATTCGAATTCAATTCTTCACTCTCAGAACCCTAACCCTAACACTCTCAACACTCACTATTTTTTTATCTAATGGAAGAGGCAGCAACAAAAGTAGTTGCAACGCCAACCAAAACCACCGCATTAATGCAACACAAATTGCAAAATTCTGAGAATCAAAACCCTAATCTTCCTTTGAAATCGTCCAAATCTCCGAAGCCAAAAGCAGCACCCGCTATTGTTGTTCGATCTCCTCAGAACCGAATCAGACAGCGTAAGTTCCTCGTCGCGAAGAGAAACAACAACAGCAAAACGGTGTCGTCTTGCAAGTGCAGAGAAGAGAAAGGCGATGATGGCGCCAAATGCCTCTGCGTTGCCTATGAGAATCTCAGGGCTTCTCAGGAAGAGTTCTTGAAAAATCGCCAACAGGAATTGAAGAAGGATTGCGAAGATGAAGAAGAAGAGCTTATTGAAGCAAGCCTCAAAATCCAGGACCTTCGAATCCACGACAACGAGGAAGAGGTGGAGAAGAATGAAATCGACGAATTGGAATTGGAGGGAAGCTCTAATGTGAAGAGAAGGAGGGACAAGTTGTTGGAAGAAGCGAGAAATAGTGTCCCCGAAACAGGGTCCGGGAAAGTGATGCATTTGGTGAAGGCCTTCGAGAAGATTCTATCTATGCCAAAATCAAGGAAGAAGGATCAGAATGAGGAAGAGGAAAAATTCGAAGAGGAGAACGAGAAGAGGGAACACAACGACGAAAATGGACACGGAGAGGGTAATAACGGTCATACAAATAGTTGCAAGGTTAAGAGCAAGGTGATGAAATGGGCATTGCCTGGTTTGCAATTTGAGCAACCTTCTTTCAAAGCACCTGAACTTGAGGTTACTGGTTCTTGTTCTGGTTCTGGTTCTTCCTTGATTTGCGCTTCTGATTTGGTTTTGACATCGGAGAACCTTGGATTGGACTCAAGGATCTCGGTTTCTTCTTCCTGGGATAGTAGCCATGGAAGGTTCGATTTTGATTTTTTATTTGTTTTCGTCCATCGTGTTTTGTTTGATGACATTTGTTGATTGTTCATTGTTGCAGTGTGTCTAGTAGGACTTCAGCTACTGGGGGTAGAAGGAGTAGGAGAAATGTAAGATTTACTTTACATTATGTTAAAATTTACATTTAAGCACTAATGAAATGATGATTATCAAAAACTTGTTCATGACTCACCTAATTGGATTTTATGGCATGGTAATTTTTCCTTTTTCATTTTTTTCTTCAGAGCTTGGATTCGAGTGGTGCTTATGGAGGAAGGAGGTGGAAGAAGAAGCAGCCGCCAAAAGTCACTAACCAAAAACCATTCAAGCTAAGAACAGAAGTAAGTATTGATTGAAGTGTGAAAGAATTAAAACTTTTTAAAAAAAATAAAAATAAACTGCTTTAAAGTTTAGAAACTAATAAATTGTTTTGATAATGCAGCAAAGGGGGGAATTGAAAAAGGAAGAATTTATGAAGAAGGTGCAGGAGATAATGACAGAAGAACAGAAGATGAGGATTCCTATAGCACAGGGCCTTCCATGGACAACAGATGAACCAGAGGTAAGTTCAGTTTTTGTTATGAAATTCTTGTGGTGTTAATGCAGCACCAATTATATGCTACCTTTGATATGATGAGCTTCTTAGTAATAGCATTCCTTTGGTCCTTCTTTTGCAGTGCTTGGTAAAACCTCCTGTTAAAGAGAGCACCAAGCCTATTGATCTTAAGCTTCACAGTGATGTCCGAGCAGTGGATCGAGCTGAATTTGATCAACAGGTGCATTTTCATTTTTATCTATTTCTATATTGTACCGTTACTGCTATTATTGTTAATATTATTAGGATTTTGTTGATAAGTGGCATTACACATGTAACAAGTTTGTATTGAAAACATGAAATTTTATTGTTTTCCAAATTCCAGTGCCATTTATTGAATACAAAACTTTGAAATAGGGGCAAGATTCTTACTGTTGTTGTTGTTGCACATCATAGTACTACTTGTCTTCATGTCAAATGTAGAACAAATATGACTGAATTTGAATGTTCGATTATGTAGGTAGCAGAAAAGATGAGCTTGATAGAACAACTCAAATTGGAAAGAGAAAGACAGCAGAAGGTACAGTATTGAGATTTTTTCCCCCAAACATGATCATGGGCAATCTTGATACAAGTATAAAATTTTGGTCCCAACCATTGAATTGGACCCAAAATGCTGATGCCTTGTATGTTACTTCATTATAGTTGGAAGAAGAAGAAGAAATCAGAAGGTTGAGGAGGGAACTCATTCCGAAAGCACAACCAATGCCTTATTTTGACAGACCCTTTATACCAAGGAGGTTTGATCTAGTTCTCTAGCTTCATAATTAATGGCTTCATTGGAAGACAGACATTACGTTATAGGCTTCATAATTAACAGTTTTTATTTTATTTTATTTTATTCACGTTATTTTTACCTCCTTTGCTTTCTTTAAAATAATATATGTATAATTTTCTCTTTTTTGGTCCAAGGTCTACGAAGCATCCAACAATACCAAGAGAACCCAAGTTTCACATACCACAACATAAGAAGATAAAGTGCTTGTCATGGAATGACTTGAAAATTTATTGATGCGAAATTAATTCATTCTTTTTTCCTATCTCCGAAGTCTGAACAATATCCAGTTTTGTATGGGAAACAAGTCAACAACCAGTCAATATGTTGCAAAATCATTTTGTGCCTCCGTTAGTGCAATGATCTTTGTACTGTGATTAAAAAGAGTGAGATAGGGGTGTGCAAATTGACTTGGACAAATAGACATATTGTCATAAAAAAAATAGGCATATTCTTTTCATCCAAATGAAATGAATTTACTTTTTGAATTTAGTGTTGTGTAATTACTTTGATTATCTGTGCAAGATGTTAATTCAACTGTTCATAACAAAAGCAGTGATAAAATGAATTGGTAACAATGTTTTTTTTTCTCTCTCTCAATGGCATGTTCTACTTACTTGTGAAGAAATAAAAGAAAAAACTGATTTTTTTGGTTGACGTTTGGATAGCTGGTTGCCTGTGCCGGAAGGTGTTGCTCCCTATCCTCGGAGGTCTTGATTGTTTTTGATGATTTCAAATCGGCTCAAATAGCAAGCACCTGCCACTCCCGCCACAAAACACCATTTGAAGTAATCGGTGTAGCCGTGTAGGCATATCAGATTAAGCTTATTCTATTTTGTTATCCAACCAAATCAAATTCAAATCAACTCGATGCTTTTTGGTAAGCAAATTTGAGCAAATTGAGCATATTTGCTCCTAAATGGTATCAAGTTTATTCGATTTAATAATCCCAAATTACTCAACTTGGATTGGACAAGTAGTTAGCTCACTCATCCACCTAAGCAAAATGTCAGGGGTTCAAATCTCGCATTGTGTATGCAGTAATCCATTGGCCAGCGACAGACCCTTAAATGAAGCTCCGATCCACGACGGATTAGTCCTTAACTTATCCGGTTGGAAAAAACCGTGGGCAACTAGGAAAGATAAAAAACTCTTTTGAGTATAAACACCTCATATGCAATGAACTCCCATTTCCATACTGTCCAGCTTTTCCAATTTATTGGTGTTTGTTTTCTTTGGGATTAGGCCCCTTTGTATTACCCAAAAAAAGCCTTCTTGCTACATAAGTACAAGAAAACCCATTGATCAATATTTTCATTTTTGTATCGTTGGAACTAAATCTCTGAATATCCATCATAAGTAAACGCCTAATCTGTGGTTGCGGAGTTTAACTTTCAAAAGGTAAAAAATTGGCCAAGAAACACCTAAAAATCAAACCCAAACATGAGATTTAAACAACCCGAACAGCTATCAAGTATCAACTATCACTTGTCCTAGAGGTCATAGTTACCCATTGAGCATAAATGCATTATAGCTGGTGTATAGAATTGATTTGGGGCTTGGCTCCGTTTCTTCAACCAAAAACTCAAAAAAGAAAGGCAATAATCTCTCAGAAGTAATGGCTCGCGCAATGCGCATTGCTACATGTTAGTAATTAACAAAAAACTCGTAAATGGTTGTGAACTTGTGATTATGTCAATGCAGTACTGTTTGGGACACAATGTGCTTAATTATATTTTATCAAAAAATAAATAAGCAATATTAGGCTAGTTTTCAAGAGGGAAAGTATCAATCAAGACTGGTCCGATATCCTTCAAAATGACTAGAAAATAAAGTATTAATTTAAATCAAAACCTTAGCGATCAAATTCCAAACTAAAACAACAATAAATATAAAGAAAAACAAATATGAAAATCTAAGAAAATTGGGCTGTTCAATACTTAATTTTGCGTTGATGCCATCTACTATTCAGAAAACTTAAACCCTAGATGATATGATATGCAAAGCATCATCAATTCTCATTAACACACCACTCAAGGGGCAACAACAATGCGACCAGCAACTTGATCAAGATCCCGTCGGCCATTGGAAGTGATTCTTCTACCACTGCAATGCAAAAAACACAAATAAGTCAAACTATCTTTACAAGAACCAATGATGAATACAATAGCATTGATTTATTTTCGGCATATAAGATTTCAACAAAACCTACCCTTTTAACTCCTGCTCAATAATGCCCATCTTTTGCAATTGTTTAAGAATGTGTCTGGCAATACTGCCGCTACTCCGGCAGAAATGTGGGGGGCGGCTTCCATTTCTCTTACTTCCACCATAGATCCTCTTAAACGCACCAACACCAAGACCACCTCTCAAATAGATCTTTCTTGCCATGGAGGCTGTAACCAAGGTTGATCTCCATCAGTCTAACGGTAAATATTTACATTTAACAACAGAATAAATTATCACTGCTAGCATTCACGCTCAATTACAAGGAATCTCCACTTTGTTAAAACGAGTAAACTCACCAGATCTAACATAATACCAGTCAGGATCATATGGAGCCAGTTCCTTAAACTTTGCAGTCTTCACAATATCTGTCCACTCAGGCAGCTCCATCTATTAAACAATGCAGCAATTAAATTAACACATACGACTTCATTTAACAAAACACACAGAAAAGCATCGATAGGCATTAACAAGGCGCCACAGCAAGCACAAACACAATACACATACGAAAATATCTAAAGAGCAAAAGAAAAGGCATTCACCGAGACTAGAGTGTAAATTGATTAAATTCCAAGCCAATCACATAAAATTGCAAACTTTAACCTACCAATAATCTAATATAGATTTATTTGAATTACATCAAAATTCACACCAAACCAATCAGCCTTACAACTACAATCGAATTACAAACAACAAAAAAGGCAAAATAAACATGAAAAGCTACAATCCTCCTCAATATAAAAGCCATTTATTACCACACGAATTAAACTGATACTCGATCAATATGACATAGAGTTCCAAAAACCCACACTTTTCTCCCCAAATTACACCCAAAGCAAGGGTTTGAATCTGAGAACATTCATCAGAAAATAGACTCACTCAACGTAATGACAGCTACCAAATATAATTTCGAACAACACAAACGAAATTGACCAATGTAAAACCTAAGAAAAGGGAACGAGAACGAATTTATTTATTAAAAAAAAGAAAGATCGTACCTTGCCAGAACGCTTCAGGTGAGAGGCATAGGCCTTGACGAATTCGTGAGGCGAAACATCCTTGACCGTCCTTGCGGTTGCCATGGCTGAAGTGAACCCTTCTCAAGCAACGCTGATCTCACTTCGGAGTTCTCAACTTCGCAAGGGTTTCAACTTTGGAGTGTTCCCTTCTTTGTAGTTTATAAATGGACGCTCATAAAGTAGGGTTTTATTTTCGGGTATGGGCCTTTGGGCTTTTTAATTCTTTTCATAAAGCCTGCTTAACTTGACCAAGATCCAAAAATATCAATTTTGAGCCCATATATTTAAATCTCTTTCTTGTGTTAGCATATTAACCGGGAGTAAATTCTCTCAAGTTTTTTCTTCAAATGTTTGGTAAAATGTGATGTTTAACTATTTAATAATTTTTTTATATGTTTCTTTTATCCTACTTAAAAAATATAAGGTGAAAAATTAAACTTTATCAAATAATTAAAAAAAAATTGATAAAATCTATTCCCAATTGGCACGCATGACGCACCTGTTACCAACCAATTAAACCAATTAATAAAGAGTCAAAGTTCTGTGGTTTACATTGGGTTCTATATTTACTACTTAATTAATTAATATCACTATTACCAATTATTGCTACAAGATGGGAGATGATAATGATTTATGAACACATGGTAAAAATACTAGGTTTTAAAACTTTATAATGAAATTGGAGGCATGATTTAGTTTCTATTCATTTATGGGTTTTATTTGTTTGTTTTTTCACTCATCTGTGTCTATTAACTCTTTTTAATTGTAGGGTCATTAAAATGGACTAAACCCATGATCCAATTCATTTATCCATTTAGATCCAATTCATTTATTCATTTAAATGAGCAAATTTTGTCTCTAAAATTAAATCCGTTTAAATTTCAAGCTAAACAGCTTGAGTCCGATTAATCCGAAAAAATGACGGGTTAAACGGGCTAACCCACAAACTAAACGGGTGGCCTGTTTATTTTTTTTTACATTTTTTTAAAAATGTAATAGTTTTAATAGTTTTAATCGATATTTCTCTCGATTCGACCAGAAAATCTAACCTATCAACTAAAAATATATTATTTTTTAATAGTCTTTTACCTAAAAGTGATATTTTTTATCAAAATATTTTTCAAAAAATAAAATAAAAAGATAAACGGACTGACTCGTTTAACCCATTGAGTTTTGACCATAAATGGTCTGGACTGAAATTATACTCCACGAATAAAGTGGGTTTAAACAGTCCAATCCATTTAATCCATGGACTTAACGGGCCAAACCTAAATAAGCCGAGCTAGCCCATTTGACGGCCCTATTTAATTGAAACGGCCCTATTTACTACAAGCTACAAATTCTGGGAACTTATCAAACTGCTACCAAGCATACGCTTCATGGATTTCATCTCTCCCCAAAATTGGTTGTTCAGTTTAGAATACTACATTGCTATTATTTGTTCATCTCTACAATTTATGAAAATTAAACCTTATGGTACTTGTATTTTTGCCCTAAGTTGAATCTGTACACATGGTTATTAAACCCATTTAACACCAGGGTCCTCACTGCTTCAACTCCTTGCTCCAATGAAGTATCAATCTGTCAAAAAAATATATATTTCCATCAAAATTCAATCAAGGAAGGAATAAAAAGGAACATAATTTGGGACAAGTAATAAAATAATCACACAAATTCGAGGATTTTACTCTTCGAACTGCGTTTTGTAGGTTAAATCTGTCCAAATTTGTTAGGATCCATCAATAGTCTATTAACTACTATTAAGTTCAATAAGCAAAATAAGTTCTAAACTGTTCTCAAACTTATAGAATATATATTAACTATCATAACATGAGTGAAAGCGCAAAGTATTTACAAATATAAGCAGAAACTTGTAATGCAACAATAAAAGAACTAAACCAAGTGATGCTAGGTTGAATGCCAGGAAGTATAACCTGTTTTCGCTCCACTGAACTGAACTTCTGCAGAAGAAAAGCTTTCACATCCATATTTCCAGGAGGATTTCCGATTCCTATAAACAGAAATATTAAACATACTACTAATGAATAAACTAGACACCATATCAAGTCATCAAGTGATAGGAGATAAGTGGGAAGGAACTAACCTAAGGAAAGCCGAGGAAACTCGCGGGAACCATCCAAATGGCCCATGACATTTTTCAACCTGCAACAATCTAACACCAGTTATATAGGAATTTATGTTCCATCACAACAGGACATAAACACAAATATTACACAGTTTCCCAAATTTATAAACCATGTAACAAAAAAATTCAACAAGAATTACCCATTGTGGTAACCATGTCCGCCTTTAGGTTGAAGCCTTAAAACACCATTTGGAAGGCTCATTTCATCATAAACCTACATAAAAATTCTCACTAACTTTTAAGGAACTTGTACATTGTCATCACTGACTACTTTCAACTAGAAGTAAGGTTAGAAAAACATACTAGTAGAATATGACGCAGGGGTACTTGATAATATGCAGCAAGAGGCCCAACCTTTAGGAATATTACAAGCAAGAAAAATTATAGATGGTTTACTTGATTCGTTACCAATTTCACCAAGTGTACATGTGTATATCGTATAAAATCTAGCAATTTATGTGATGAAATGAAACTAACCGATTCACCACTAAAGTTCATGTATGTTTGAGGCTTTGCTAGCAAAATTGGTACATCTCCTATAGAACCTGTATAAGATCACAGAAGAAAAGAAAACTCATTACCAAGATAAATGAAGCCAATAAACTTGGAGGAGGAAAAGAGGGAGAAAATATTAATAAGAATAAAATCATTCCTGGGTAATTTTTTACCCATTCCAATCAATGCCTTAGACTGTATTGTGTTCATCCGAATCCCTTCTGCTCTAGAAATGCTATCGATTACTTCAAATCCCACCTAACAGATAGTAGGGAAAAAATATTCATACCACATAAAGAGAAGATTATTGTTCTTAAGAACTTCTAAAAACTTGTGGTGAATAACCAATTACATTGTGCCTAGTTCCATGGTATTTACTTCCAGGGTTACCCAAGCCTACAACAAGCCAAGGAGTATACTCCACTTTAGTAGCTCCATTCTTTGTCTCTGGTACCGAACAGCAAACCGGAGACCTCGCTCTAACCGAAGGCTCCCTCGAATCACGAGGACGATGAAGGTTCCTGGGACAGCTCAAACAAAATCCAGGGGCAGGTGATGCTGCATGCAACATTGATATACTGAAAATTCAAAGAAAGGATACACAATAAATAAGAAACAGTATGTGCCCATGTTACTCAGAAAAACCAGCACTCAATTATCTTATCTCTGATCTAAATCATTGTAAGCTTCAACCTAGAACCAAATTATGAATAGTAAATAAACAAAGAAGAAAGCCATACGATACCACAAAAAATTGCATTTTTTTTTGCTTCGGAAATAAAAGGAACAAAAAATCAGACAAGCTTCAAAAGAAAACACATTAACTACCCTTAAAATCGTAAAATCTCTCATCACACAGCATCACGGAGACTCTTATAGCAAGCAGAACAGCGGAAAATCATGCAACACTTACAGCGTGTGAAGAAGAAGCTAGGAGGCGGAGGTGAACGGCTTGTGAAGGTTGGCAGCAGCAGAGCGGAAGAAGAGGGCAGAGGAGAACAGAGAGTCAACTGCTGTTGCCTGAGCCGTCGGTGGTGCCGTCGCCAATGCCGTCGCCGGAGACTGGTGGTGGTGGGTGCTTGATAATGGACAGTTTTTGAAGATAATAAAAGGATGATGTTTAATTTTTTAACGATATGTTTTTGAGGTAATGGGCTTACCTTTTTGCCACTAGCCTTTTGGGTCAAACACAAATTGGGCCTCAATATATATAAATTCGGCTAATATTTTAAATATTGTTCTTAACTGATAAGAAAAAAGAAAATAGGCCGCTGAGGCCTAGTTCAACTGGTTTAATCATATATCTCTTAATATACTGCATTCGAATTTAAATTTTAGTGTTGTGTGTGTGAATATGTTGTGCTAGTTAGAATTGGAGGTTGTCAAATTCACTTGACATAAAAAAAACTGATAACAAAATAGAAAATATTGGATGTAATGCCTAAATAGTCCCTGAAATCTTTAATGCGCATTAAATAAATTTTTTATTTTTTAAAATGACCAAATATACTCTTTATTCTCATAAACGTAAATATTCGTTAGTCCAAAAATCATCAGACTGTCCACACGTTTTAATATTGTTGATTTGTGCACTTAAGTATAGTTAACTAAACCGATTAATCGAACCAAAAATTGATAAAAAACCGAAAAATATGTTTTGCTGTTTTTATTGCAGTTCGATTTGTTTTTAGATTCTGACAATAAAAATTCCAACTGAACCGAATCGAATTGGTATTATACAAAATTCTAAAAACAAACCCCCCTCCCCCAACTCCAAATGTGACCTAACCTAACCTAATCTAACCCCCCACCCAGTCACCTACCCACAAACGTAAACCTAGCCATAGCCGCTCTCTACTCTCACCCTCTCACTCTCGCTCTCTGCACTCACTCTTAGTCTCACTCGACAAAACCCAGGGCTGGCGGCGAACCCACCTTCTTGCAGCACCTCTCAACGCCGGCGAAGCCCTTCCTCCCACCACCTCGCAGCGCCGCTAAACCTTTCCTTCCAAGCTCCCAGCACCTCCTCGCGGATAGCACCACCCAGCCCCAGCTAGCGGAGTCGCGATCGTGGACACTACACCACCCAGCACCATCCAGCAGCCAACAGTGCACCACCCCAGGCGCCACCAACAAGACCGATCTAGCCAACCGCAGCACAGCACAGCATTAAGCCACCCAGCCACCGATTGAAGTCAGATACGGAACCTGAACCTCCGAGTCAGGTATGTAATTTGACTAATTTCTGTTCAATAATTATTGATTCATTGTTTTATTCTATTCAACAGCCTCTAATTGTTGTTCATTGTGTTATTTGCAATGTTTTGAAAACTGATTCGGACTGGCCGGTCGAACCGATTAAATCATAAACTGCTGTAAAAAACTCAGATAAATGTTAAAATCGTCAATTTTAAAAACTGCAATTGAACCGTTAAATCGGTCGAAAATCGGTCAGTCAAACCGAACTGTGAACTGACCGGTTTTTTGAATAAGGAACATGTCGTTTCATTGTGCTGCACACTAACTAGCCCTGCCCAAACTCCATCGTCGGGACCCCGGAATCCCAGATCCAGAACGCGCCTCTGCCTCAGTGCCTCTCTCACACTTAGTCCAGGCTCCTCTCATCGAGCTCCTGGTCGTCCGTCCAGCCACCGCCTGCTACCACCGCCGTCGGAACTTCGAACAGCCACCGCATGCTCCCTCACTTCCCCTCCATCACGCCGCAGCCATCGCAACCTTCCTTCCCTTCCATCGCACAGCCACCGTGCGAACGTGGAAGCCTCCGTCGCGCAGGTTCCCCACTTCTCCTCCTCCTCCCCATTCAGATACAGGTATACAGCCCCCCACCCCCAAAACACAAACCCTAGGATACTCTCCCACCGCCGCAAGGGTCTCACTCAACGCCGCCGTCCATTGCGCTCAGACACCACCGTGTCTTCGTCCGGTCGTCTGCGGCTCCGCGCGTCTTCCTCGTTCAACAATTGGTGCGTCTTCCTCGAGCTCACGAAGGCAATGGCTTCATTTTTTAAAAAATTTTCGTTCTCTGTTTTTTTTTTATCTTTGCTCAGAACATTGATTCAATGATTTTTTTTTTTGAGATTCTGCTAGAACATTGATTTTTTTTGAGATTCTGCTAGAACATTGATTTTTTTTTTGGATTCTTGTTTTGGATTGAAACATTGAATAATTAGTTGATTTAGTTCAGTTAATCTTTGTTAAAATTACGCTGATTTAGTTCACTACTTAACCTTGTTAACCTTGCTTTAGTTATCAAGTTGCTTGCTGCTTCAATTTAAAGGGAATGTGAATTTTGGTTTAAGCTGTGATTGAAGTTTCCTTCGTTTAGGTGTTCTTCACTTTCCCAGTTAAGCTTAGCCTTTGATTCTTTGAGCATACACGTTCAAGTTATTGTTCTCAGCAATGCTGATTCTTAGATATTTCTTTCTTTGTTGCTTTGTTTTAAATGTTCCTGTAGGTGTTGTGTTGTTGCTGTGTTTTAAATGTTCCTTTGATTCTTTGTTGTGTTGTTGCTGTGTTGTCTTTCTTTTCCTTGAATGCTTGTATTGATTTGCTGTCCGAGGACCTGCACACCGACTTGCATTCTTGCATTCTTGCAATGAAGCTTTCCATGTTAAAACTATTTTTGCATACAAAATGAATGTGGTTTGATAATTTCTAATTGATATAACTTATTGTGGGATGAGTTAGAGATTATTTTGAAGGTGTTGGGAAGGAAAGGAGGTTATTGAGCAATTGGAGAGTTGACAGTGCTAGCCTTTTTTTTCTATTAATTATTGTGCTGAACTTGTTAAAATTGGTTTGAAAACTCTGTTAATTTATCTTGTTAAAATTATGTTTAAAAATTTTGTTAATCTTAGTTAAATACAGTTGATTTTTGTTTATTTATATTCTATTTATTATTTTATTATAAAACAGTTATTTTGGTTGAACCACGGTTGAACCGGTTAGACCAGTAAACCAATGAACCAGTCACTAGAACGGTTTGATGACCAGTTCGGTTTTCAGAACCTTGGTTATTTGTTATTCATTGTTTACTGAAATTGCTTCTGATTGCTGGTTCACTGTTCATTGTTTTATTTGTTGTTCATTGTTTAGGGAAATTGCTTCTGATTGATGGTTCTGTTTGATAATTATTGGTTCTATTTTTATTTTGCTATATGATTTTTGGTTTAGGGTTTTTGGTTCTGTTCAGAGATTATTTTGTTCTTGCAGCTTTGGTAATTTGTGGTTCTCTACTTTGAAAATTTGTGGTTCTGTTTGATAATTTTTGTTTGAAAATTTGTTCTGTGTTCTTGTTTAATTATCTAAGTTTATAGTGTTTTCTAATAAGAAAGATAAATATGAGTGTCGCACGTCAAGCATACGCATATTACTGAGTTTGAAGGAAGAAAACAATTAATTAGGCCAATAATAATATCTGAATATAGATATAGATATATATGTAGGTAGAAACCGCTGGTTTCCAATTTACAAATCAATTTTTTCATACCAAATACACCTAATTTTCAAATTAAAAGTGACCGGTGAAATGTTTTAATTTAAAGATAGTTATATATTTTACAAGGTGCTTGTTGATATGTAGTTTCAGTTACTGATGAGTCCCATTATTCTACATGCGGGAAGCAGATAAATTCTACATGGGACCAGTTTCCACTTGGATCAAATATTTGAAACTTTGTGCTGAATTTGTGCTGAATCCTTTTCTTGATTTTTTTTTTTTTATCATGGCAGGTATAGGATGCATCCAGAGATATGCAAATCCTCTTCAGTCTTCTACAGAATTTTTCAAGCTTAACCACTGAAAACAAAACACTGCCACCGATTCATTCAATCGTCAAATTTGTTCCTTTTTCTCATTTCTGAATTCTACAATGCAAAGGGTATCTTCAACAATCTCAAGGACCATAGTTAATTTGTCCAAGGCCAGAAGCCCGTTTCTGCTTAAACGCCCTTTCTTTGCAGCAACTACCCAGAAATCGCAGCAGCCGGAGATTCTGGGAGATTTCCGGAAATGGGGTTCGGTTGGGTTTTGCAGGATGTCGAAGTTCGCCAGTGGGTTCACTCCTTTGCAGCCAAAGCCCTTGGATTCCATTGTAGATGTTGAAAGATTGAAGGACCGCTACCCTGATGATATTGCTTCTATTTGGGATGATGCAAGTCTTTCATTTTCGGGCTACTCATTACTCAATTAGCATGCATCAAATAGTTCTTTGTTCTTTCCTTTATGGACTTATATGCATTAAGATAAGGATCAGATTAAACTCAAAGTCCTCTTCTTTGTCTTTGCTGTTTGCTTTTACTATATTAGTTTTTCTTTCTTATTCTTTTCCCTAGAATTTGTGGAACTTGGTAAAAAAAAATGCTTTTGCTTGTGCCTAATGTGATATGCTGAATAGCTTGAGTTAGTTTTTCTTAGCTTTGATGGAATCATGGAATGCAATTCATCATAAAGCTATTATGTTGTGTAACAATTTATGTCTCCTTTGAAGAGTTTTGTTTATTTATTTATGATAATATGATTTGGCTTGTTTTATTTCAGTATCACTTGGGTAGAGGTCATATTGGAGCATCCATGAAAGCAAAACTTTATAACCTGCTGGAGCATAGAGCTTCAGAATGGTATTATTTTTTCTTTTTAATTATTAAGATATGTATCACGATATTTGTACCATTCCAGTATTCATGTTCTCACCTCAGCTTTATTTATCCTTGGCAGCCGATATTTTGTGATTCCTGTGTGGAGAGGAAGCGGTTATACGACAATGTTTGTTCAAGGTTTGATAAAAATTTTATCTCGCTTATCATTTAGTCTAAATTTAATTAATACTTGTGAATCAAAACTGTGTTGCAAATCTTTGATGATTTTTTAAAAGAGAGTCTGAACAGTTTTGACTTTTGATACATAGGATAAACACTGACCTTGGACCCTTATGTATATCCTAAAAATTTACGTTACTAGTAGAAATTCTATAAGCTCAATCTATTCATAGCTAATGAAAACTTGAATATACCATGCAGTTCAGCTATGTTGATGCAAACAACTTATTTGTTTTGTTGTCTCTATTTGCTTCTCTTCTTCCAATTTGATCTTGAGATGCATAGTCATTCTTTTCTTGCAGTGCAGATGCCACACATTCTTTTTACGGGTCTTGAAGATTACAAGGCCAGGGGAACACAAGCAGCCCCCTACTTTACTGTGACCTTTTACAAAGAATTTGCTGAGGCCAAGGACTTGGTGCTTATCCGTGGGGATGTTGTGTTTACCAGCAAGCTGACCGACTCTGAGGCAGAATGGCTAATAGAAACTGTTCAGTCTTTCTATTTGAATGATGCGAGGTACAAACTTGTTGAGAGGTTCAACAAAGAAACACATGATTTTGATTTTAAGGATGTCTTGCAAGCGTTGAACATGCCAATTCTGTGACCACTTTTAATTGGACAAATACTAAATTGCTGCAACAAGCAAAGAAGAAGGGTTGATTGGAGCTAGGACATTGAAGTTGCAAATGAACCTGTTTATCGAGATGTCTGTCTGCAGCCTATGGTGAAGGGAGACACAAAATGGAAACGACTCATGGAAAGGTTAGAGGAGATATTTCTTCATTTTTTATTTCTTAAAATCTTGCATTCAAATACTTTTATGTGTTTCCTTCTGGTGCAAGGAAGGAACTAGAAGTTAACTTTCAATTATATATATCCCCAAATGTAGTCTTGTTTCTTTCTTGCTTGCTGAAACATTACTTACCCAGTTACCAATAAAGTATAATGAAGGATTTGTGAAACTAGAAAAACATCAATACTATTTATGAACATTGATCTATTTTCTTGATTGTTAATTCTACAAATAACATTTAAGAAAATACAATATGAATAGCAAGGGAAAATAAAGTAAAGCTTTTGCATTACATTCAGAGTATGATCTTCATGAAAATCACTGCATTGTCATATCACGTTATTCCAAATCTTCTCAAAAACCTCTTGATACATGACATTTTTAGAACTATCTCATGCATTTTTGTTCTTGTCTAAAATTAATATCTTAGGGCTGGCTTTGGATTTTACTCTTGATATAGCAACATATACTTGTCCATAAGTGAAAACATGTTTTGACAAAAACAAACCGGCATGAGAGAGTGGTTGCCCCTGACTTTTATAAATGGTCATGGAAAAACAAAGTTCAATAGGAAATTGTCTTCTCTAAAACTGGATCAGATGAGATTAAATTCATTCGAGGAATGAAAACTTTCTCACCAATATGCTGTCCCGTAATAACAATAGCACTTATGATATTTTGTCTCAATTCACTAACAACTAATCTTGTAGCATGATTGGAACTCCCTTTTTCAAAACTTATTTATGATTTGGAGTTCAAGAACATTTCATTTCATTTAAGAATTCAAGCTAACAATGCTTTATCTTCCAAAAAATTGAAGTCACTTATATTATCCAATCATTTCGGTTATGTGAAGTCAACAATAGTATCCAAGTCTTCACTGCATTTTGATGACAATAAAGCACTAAATAGGGGCCAATTGTCTTGCAAATCAGCAGCATTTTACTAGACCAAGTGTCTTGGCCTTTATGTATTCTATATTAATATCACTTATTTGAAAATAGCTTAAGAAGGTTTTAGTTCCTCGTATATGATTAGAACATGAAATCTTTTTAATGAATGTAACTAAACCAAACTGATTTTAATTGGTTTGATTTGGTTTGGTTGGTTTTAATAAAAAATCGAACCAAATCGAACCAAAAAATTAATATGAGCAAGTCATAAAGATTGAGAAAAATCGGTCATTCACAACCACTGATGAAGGATTCCTCGAAAAGTTAAGGATTAGTATAGTAATCCTTTTGAAAATTCTAAATCGAATGGATTCGGTCTTATACATACGCGAGGAAGGTAATAAAAAAAGAAAGAAAATGAGTTCTTCTTTCTTTTATCACTTAGGAGCCGTGCAAAATGAAAGTCTCTTCTGAAAACTGAATCAAACCATAAATCGAACACCCTTATTATGTATCGCTAAACATAACTCTACCACCAAACTAATTGTCTTCTTACTACAAAGTGTGTAAATAATTTTATATATTGAATACCTAATGCAACTTAGAAACAATTTTTTTTTTGTTATATATATTTGTTCATATAATAATATAAAAACTCATATTATATTATAATTTATTTATAATTTAATTATTTTATATATTTATTTTATTAGAATTTATATAATTACTTAAATAAATATTGAATATTTTAAATATTTACATATTAAAATGTTAGTAAATATATATTTTAAATTTTAGTTTTAAGTTTTTTACTATTTTATATTTTTATTTATGTAAAATCGGTTTTATCGATTCAACTAATAATTTATTGGTTGAACTAATGAACCAGTAAGTTAGTTGGTTTGATCACTAGTTCAGTTCTTACAACTATGGATGAAAGAGCAAGGGATAAAGGATAAAATTGAAATTAAAAAAAGAAGGGATAATATTAAAAAGTTTGTGTCTTATAATTTGTGTCTTAGATTAAAAGAAAGATATTAAAAACGTATATTTTATGTGCTTTTGTGTGCTATTGTATTCATAACAAATTTGTGTCTAATAAATCAAAGGATGAACATATACCACCGTATTCATTTTTTAATGAACATGTATGACAAAACAAATGCTAATATGCTATATATATAAACACCATAAATCATATAAAGTTATAGACATATAAAATGGCTTTTATATATTTATATTATAATTTATATTTTAAGTTTTATAAATAATATATATACTCAAATCGGATTCACATTTATAATCAAAATAGGAATACAAATATGAAAATATCGTGTGACTGATTTCAGTAATTTGTGATGTTATAAAAAGTTTATTCTAGTGTAAAAGTTGATTATTTTGCTAAAAAAGTTTAATTATTTCATTATTATAAAAAAATCATTTTAATGGTTAACTATTTTACTAAAAAGTATAATACAACAACAATAAAGCCTTGTCCCACTAAGTGGGGTCGGCTACATGAATCAAACGACGTCATTGTGCTCTGTCATGTATCAGGTCTACAGAGAGACCGTTTACATGTAGATCTCGTTTGACCACCTCATGGATGGTCTTCTTAGGTCTTCTTCTGCCTTTTGCCCTTTGTCCATCTTCCATCTCATCCACCTTCCTGACTGGATGTTCTATCGGTCTTCTTCTCACATGTCCAAACCACGTGAGACGCGATTCAACCATCTTTTCCACAATGGATGCTACTCCAACTCTCTCCCTTATATCTTCATTCCTTATTTTATCCAATCACGTATGACCACTCATTCATCTCAACATCTTCATCTCTGCCACACTCAGCTTATGTTCGTGCTCCCCTTTAACCGTCCAACACTCCGTACCATACAGCATAGCCGGTCTTATAGCGGTGCGATAGAATTTACCTTTAAGTTTTAGAGACACTTTTTTGTCGCATATAAAACCAGATGCACTCCGCCATTTTGACCAACCTGCTTGGACCTATTATTTACATCCTGTTCAATCTCTCCATTATCCTGTATGATGCACCCAAGATACTTAAAACTTTTAACTTTTCGTAGGATGTTTTCTCCGATCTTCACCTCTATATTGGGGTTTTTCCTTCTCAAACTGAACTTACATTCCATATATTCCATCTTGCTACGGCTTATGCGCAGACCATACACTTCTAAAGCTTCTCTCCATAACTCCAACTTCTTATTTAGGTCTTCCCTTGACTCTCCCATAAGGACGATATCATCGGCAAAAAGCATGCACCATGGCACAGGCTTTTGGATGTGCTCTGTGAGTACTTCTAAAACTAATGTGAAAAAGTATGGACTTAAGGATGATCCCTGGTGCAATCCTATACCAATAGGGAATTCCTCTGTCACACCACCTTGAGTCTTCACACTAGTTGTGGCCCCATCATAAATATCTTTAATTACCCGAATATATGCGATCCTTACTCTCCTCTTTTCTAAAACCTTCCATAAGACCTCCCTTGGTACTCTATCATATGCTTTTTCCAAATCAATAAACACCATATGTAGATCCCTTTTATTACTACGATACCTCTCCATCATCCTTCTTAATAGGTATATCGCTTCAGTGGTAGATCTGCATGGCATAAATCCAAATTGGTTCTCTGTTACTTGTGTCTCTTTTCTCAACCTCCGTTCTATCACCCTTTCCCATTACTTCATAGTATGACTCATAAGCTTAATCCCTCTATAGTTTCCGCAACTTTGTATATCCCCCTTATTCTTGTAGATAGGTACCAAGGTGCTCTTTTTCCACTCATCAGGTATCTTCTTTGACCTTAAAATCTCATTAAAAAGCTTGGTTAACCAGTTGATGCCTTTTTCCCTAAGACCCTTCCAAACCTCAATCGGGATATTTTCAGGCCCTACTGCCCTGCCATTTTTCATCTGCTTTAGAGCCTCCTTTACCTCGAATTCTCGAATCCTCCGATAGTAGTCAAAGTTTTGATCTTCTTCCTTTATGCATAATCGACCAAGGCTCGGAAGAGTCTTCTGTCCCTCATTAAATAACTCGTAGAAGTAGCTCTTCCACCTTTCATTAATCTTCTCCTCTTGAGCCAACACCTCTCCATCCTTATCCTTTATGCACTTAACCTGATCCAAATCTCTCATTCTTCTTTCCCGGCTCTTTGCGATTCTATATATACATTTTTCTCCTTCTTTCGTACCCAAAGACTGGTAGAGATCCTCATATGCTCTTGTTCTTGCTTCACTTACAGCCACTTTTGTCTCTTTCTTAGCCGCCTTATATTTTCCCAGTTATCTGCATTGCGGCATAAAGACCACTCTTTAAAGCATTCCCTTTTTATCTTTATCTTTTCTTGTATACTCGCATTCCACCACCAGGACTCCTTGTCTCTTGGTCCTATTCCTTTAAATTCACCAAAACTTTCTTTTGCTGTTCTTCTAATAACTTCTTCCATCTCTCTCCACATCTCTTCCGCGCTTCCATTCCCATCCCACTTTGCCTCTTCTCCTACCCGTCTTAGGAAGCTTCTTTGTTCCTCACCTTTCATCCGCCACCACCTCGTCTTTGGGTTCTTCGTATGATGTCTTTTCCTCAACTTTTGCTCAACGTGAAAATCCATTATGAGCACCCTATATTGTGTTGTCAAACTCTCTCCCGGGATAATTTTACAGTTGATGCAAAATTTCCGATCGATTCTCCTCAACAAGAAGAAGTCGATTTGAGAGCTTGTCATGCCACTCTTATAAGTTATAAGATGTTCGTCTCTCTTTTTAAAACATGTATTTGCGATGAGAAGATCAAAAGTTGAGGAAAAGTCCAAAATAGTTTTACCCTCAGCATTGATCACCCCGAAACCATGGCCTCCGTGAATACTCCCATATC
>NC_029781.3:99077543-99093707 GCF_000817695.3 Arachis duranensis
ATACCAAAGTTTGAAACCAGAAGTATCCAACTCCCTAGCTTTTGCACCAACCCATTTCGTTTCTTGTAGGCACATAATGTTAATCTTCCTCCTTGTTATGGTGTCCACCACCTCCATAGACTTTCCTGTTAGAGTGCCTATGTTCCATGTCCCAAATCTCAATATTTTGTCACTTCGATCTTTACCTTTTACTTTGTGAACTAGCTTATTTACCCTCATCCGTTCACGAAAACGCGAGAACCCTTGCTCATTTAACACTACATCCAGGCACCGATGCAGCGGCTCTTGTTTTGACACCGTACTCGAGCCATACGGCGCGTTGCTTCCGGGCAACGACCTAGCTTTAGCGCAATAATGTCTTTGATTCATGTCATGGGGTTTGGCTATATTTTTATATTGGTTGCCGAAGACCTAACACAACTCTCCTCCTTTATCCGAGTTTGGAACCGGCTATGTACCGCAAGTGTAACATAGGCGGAATTTCTACTAAAAAGTATAATATAATATAAATATATGCAACTACCGTAGTGACAATATCTATTATTATTATTATTATTATTATTATTGCTGTTGTTGAGTTAGAAATATAATTAATTTAATAATTATGATAAATATTAAATTATTAAATTTAACACTCAATTGAATTTGATTGTGTTACTTAGTAATGTAGACCTAAATAATTATGCAGTAACCCAATCTAATAAAACAAATGCGCTCAAAAGTGATGAAAGAAAATCGATTTACTACACCCAAGCCCAATCATATCCAAGCAATAGAGAAACAAACTTAAACAAAATTTCAGATGTTCACTTTGAACAAACACAAGATAAAGAAAGAGAAAAAATTTCATTTTCAAACTCATTTACTAGAGAAAAAAGAAAGAGAAAGTCAATTGAAAAAAGTAAAGTCTAATCACGCTAATAAAAAATATGTTAACTAAGTTGATTTATTTTTTTTTACATACAAATTATTTTTTCACTTATTCTTTTATTTTCTGCAACTCTATTTAAAAAAATAAAATAAAATAGTGATTGATTATCTCTACTCTAAATCAATGGTTAAAGTTGTTACTTGGAGTCAAAGCACATCTTTAAGGATTTGGATTTAGAATTATCATTAAGTAAGTTTATTTTTGCTATTCTATTGTCCTCGGTTAAATAAATGAATCAGACTTAAAATTTCTGATTTAGGAGATTGATCGAAGAAAGAGAAGGATGAATTTTAAAAGCTTAAAATCCAAAAAGTTGACTTGGGAGAAACTTTAATTTTGGCTCAAAATAAGGTATAAAAAGGAAAAAAAAAAGGAATATGTTTTGCAAAAAAAAAAAGAGAGAACCCAAGAAAAAAGAGTGAATCATTACTAATGAGTTTAAAGTCTTAGAAGCATTGCACCTACACTAAAGAGAGCACTCCACCAAGATGAAGAACAAGGTTATGAGTTTAGATGCTGGATTCAGTTTATAGAGTCAAAGCTGCATATTCATCATCTCCTTCATGTTTTACTGTTTGTATTTCAGTTTTAATGTATATCTTTTTTAGTTTTCTTTGAGAGGTAAAAGGTAAGAAAATGGGCCATTGATAAAAGTCATAGAGTGAAAAAGGCTGAGTGAAATATTTGAGAAAAAAGTCAAGAGTGATTTTCAGATTTTTTTTTGTTGTATTTTCTGTCTTGTGTCATATACCTGAGTGGTATCTCTTGTTAAGTTGGATAAGCACTTAGTGTAGTTAGTCTAGGTATTAGCATAACCAAGTTAAGTTTATGTTGAAACTTGTGTGTCCAGATAAGATTGCGTTGAGTCTTAGAGAATTAGTGTATGTAATACTTAGATTATAGTGAAAATTTCACCAATATTGTGATGGAGACTGATGTAGGCTGCATTGCACTAGACAACTGAATCAGAATACATAGCTGTATCATTTTCTTTCTCTATGTTTTAGTTATATTTTCTGGTTTTTATGAGATAAAACTAAATTGTCTCATAAATTATCCACTGCGAAAACCAAACCAAAAGCAAACTTAAAAGTTCTGGGTTTAAGTTTAATTTAATCAAAGTTAAAAAATGTCATAAATTTAACTTTCATTTCTCTAAGTTCTTCTGAAATTTTTAATTATTATTATTATTATTATAAAAAGGTTAAAATCGCAATAAATGTTTAAAGAATAAAATTATAATATTATTTATCTAATATTATATTTGGTTAAAGAAAGGAGCTTTTGATCCAAAAGAAATTAAAATGTGTTGCATGCTGGCCTCTACGTGAAGGTGTGGATGTTAGCAATATATATAATCCAGTGCTGTGTAATAATTGTCACTGTTATATGGTCACGCTGACTTTCGATCGCCATTGAAAAGGAGCTTTAAACGAAGGCGAGAATCCATTCATTCATCATAATCAATTTGTGGGCCTTCTAGGTTATTTGAATCTCATATATATCCTCTTCTCCTTTTGAATTTGCTAATAGATATTTTTTTTTTTCACCGTCACTTTCAACTTGAAAGATCAAAAACTCTTTTTTGACCATATTGTTGTGCGTATACCCACTAGATTATTATTATCACTACTCATTATTACTCTTTTAACTTGGTCAATAATAATGGTTTCACTTTGTTACATGCCAGCTATCTTTCATGCATGCCTAGAGTCTCCGAACTGTAATCATATCTAGAGGGATTAATTTGTCCTTAATTATAACGTATCAATGATCTTATTAGCCCCTCAAAAGAACATTGCAATTAAAAGTTAGGTAAACAGTGAAAATTCGTCATCAAATCTTTTATTACGTAGTTTATAGTTTGATATGCGTATCATTTGTGTCTAATTATGTTTAACAAATTAATAAAAAAAAATAATTTTTTGAATACGTTTTGACACACTTAAATACTATTACATGTAGAAACAAATATAAAAATATTATTATAGAAAGTCAATAATATATATAATATTAAAAAGAATATGTAAAAAATTATATAATGTAACATATTACAAAAATATACTGATAAAAAATATATTTTAAAGTATAACAAATATAAGTATATTTTTTACTAAAGAAGTAGTCAATTATTTGTATCATAAAATTTATCAATAATAGAATCTGTGTCAAATCTTTTAACAATTTTTTCTCAATATAATTAAAAGACAATTAACAAGAAATTCATCTTCCATTTTATTTCTGAATTATTCTTCATAATATTCATAATTGAAAAAAATCTCTAAATTGTAGATTTAAAACAGAGAGAATTAATACCAAACGAATCAAGAAAAACGATAAGAAGAAAAAGAATTCACTTTACATGGGATATAAAAAATTTATTTAACTAAAAAATTAATAATAATATCTTTTTCAAAAATTTTTATATATTATATTACTGTAAGAACCGGAGTTTTTCACGTAAAACTGTTTTAATAGAATAATTTTAGTGTCCAGAATAGATTCAAAATTTAGAAGTTTTAATTTGAAAATATAAAGGTGAAATTTGATTTCAATGAATTTTTCTGAGTTGGAAAATGTATATTTTTCGAAAAGTTTCTATAAAAAATGTGTACTGGCGCTTAAGCCGGCAATACCGGCTCTAATCTGTCCAGTACCGCTTATTTTAAAAAATAAGATTTTGAAAATTGATTTGTTGTTTTGAAAGGACAAAAATAATTTAGAATTGAAAATCGGACACTAATCTTAAAGGTTTTAGCCCAAAGTGGGCCAAACGAACCAAAAACACTAACGGATTGGATCGGACCCAAATCGGGTCCAAGGCCCAACATATATATGCTCATTTAATGAACATTCCAGCACATTTGATGCATAGAGAGTGAGAGGCGCGGTTTGAGAGAAGAGAGGAGAAGATGTGATGTTACTATTTACATTCACTTTCCGGGAGCCATAACTTGAGTTACAGAAATCCGATTGACGAGCCATTCATAGCCACGCGAAACTCTTGTCAAGCTCTTCATTTTTATCTAATAAGATTTGGTAAAAAATTGCGTCCCAAGCTCCAGTTTCTAGCCCTAAAATTCTACATTTTTGGAGTTATAGTTTTGAGTAGATTTTGTGGTTTTACTTGTTTAGGTGATCTATAGTAGTGGATAATTGTTGAAATTTACCACTAATTTTATTGGGTAAGGTAAGATTTTACTAAACCCTTGTGTTTAGTTATTTTCTGTATCTTAGGTTTTGATTTTGATATATATATGATGTTAGTTTGAGTTTTGGTGGCTTGTTGGTGAGTTGAAAGCTGGTTGGACTCCCATCTTAGTGCGGTGTACATTTTGGGGAGCGGGCAAGATATGGTTTTGGTCTCCTCTATGTAATATGTAATATCACTGGATACTTAGACTAGTTGACCTTAAGATAGGTTGAAGGATGTAATTGTATGATTAATTGTATGTAAATGTATGCTTGATGATGGTTTGGATGTAGGATGAATGAGTTTGAATGTGATGATATATATATATATATATTGTTAGATGATGATTATTGATGAGTTATGTTGGTGGGTATTGAGATTTGAATATGGATGTTGATGATGATTTTGATTGTTGGTTATTGTGGTTGATGATGATTGTTGAGAATTATTGTTGATGAGTTTTATGATAGATTTGGTTAATGTCAGATATTGTTTGGTGATGATTACTGGGATTGATAAGGATTGATTTTTATTGTTGGTTGATTATGATTATGAGTGTGGATTTAGGATTGAATTAGAAATTATGGATTAGTAGTGATATATGGTGTAATGGTTGAGTAATTTAGGTGTGAAATTGAGGAGAATGATATGAAATGGTAAGATGTTGTGTGTGGTAGTGTTTTATGATGATTGAGCCGGTTTTGATTTGGTTTTGAATTAAGGGTTAGTTAAAATTGAGTTTTTAGTATTTTTGGTAAAAACAGATTTCTGGTGAACTTTGACGGATTATAACTTTAGTCTCAATTTTCAAAATTTGTTGAAATTCATTTTAAATTAAAGTTCATGGAAAAATCTTTAGATGGATATAAAGTTTGCAAGAAATGAATTTTTGTAGAGGAAATTATGATCTTTCAAAGTTTGGTGTCAAAATCTGAATTCTATGCATACTGCAGAATTTGTGATTTCTGGTTTGTATACGCACGCACACACAGGGGAAGGCTTGTTGATGAGAGCGCTAGCACGACCTGTACGCACACACAACCAACGAAATTTTGCAACCTGTGCGCACACACACGTTGGAAGGTGTACTCTATTGAGGGTGTTCACACGTTTTGTGCGGATGAACAGAGTTTAAATTTTTACTACCTGTGCGTATGCACACCTCTATGCGTACGTACACATTTGAAAACTTTTCTGGGCGTGCACACGCACACACTTGTGCGTACACACATACCCTATTTTTCAACTAAAATCATTTAATGACTTCACCTTTCCAACATGTTTGTAAACTTCTGTGACACCTATTTAAGATTTTTTGGCTTGTTTTTGGACGTTAAATGTAGAGAATAATATAAGTGAGTTTAACTATATATTTCTTGCAAAAGTTTAGAAGACGAAGACTTAGGTTTCTGAAGTACTGAGTATGATTTAGATGAGTGAAGTGGTAGAGTGCTGTAAAGACGATTGGTATCATAAAATTGTGGCGTTGAGGATTTGACGATGAACTTGAAACATTGAGGATGAATGACTGTGGATTATGAGATGGACATAAACGAACTTATGCTATGAGCAGTAATCTCTGAGAGTGAGATTGTGATTATGATATGCATTGTTCTCCGTCGTAGGGGTTGTGGCAGTCTCCCACCTATGTTCGGATGTGAGGCTGAAAGTTGGGCTTCTCACTCATATTTGTTGCTTAAGAGGAAGGTGGTAAGGCACTCTCCCTCGGAATATTTTCCTCTGAAAGGAGAAGGTGGTTGGGCACTCATCCCTTGGAATTATTCCTCCTGAGCATGCGTTTTCTCTCTGGTTGCAAGGTGGTAGGGCACTATCCCTCGGAATCATTCGGCATCTAGAGGAAGGTGGTAGGGCACTCATCCCTCGGAATTTTTTCTCCTGAGTATGCGCAACAGAGAGACTAATTCGGGAGTTGCCGATCGAATTTTGAGTCGGGTTTGGCACTATAACCGACATGTGATATCACAGCCAATAGGACAGACATTCATCATATGCATCTTCTATATGCTTGCTTGCTTTTATTACTTGAGTTTGTCTAATTGTATAATATGCCAACTTGCTTCTTGAATTACTTGTTATATATATGAATACTACTTGTGTTTTCCTTACTTGCATTATCTGTGTTTGTCTGGTGCTGAGGAGGTTAGGTAGGCGGTGACGATGGGATCGCACGGAAGATAAGTTGGTGAAGGCTGTGGGACAGTAGTGACTAGTTGTAGTTAGAAATCTCCTAAGATTAGATACCTTATTTATTATTTACGATTTAAGTTATTTATTTTCGTTAAGCTTGACTATTTGTGTGGTATAAAGCTCTAGGATTGCCTCTGGCGTCCCGGTGTCTTATATCTTACATTACTGGGTACTGTTACCATATTGAAAACCCCCGATTCTCATTCCATACGTTGCTGTTATTTTTCAAATGCAGGTCGCAACCCACCTCAGTGAGTTGCTTGATGGTAGCAGAGTGGAGGATCTTATTCTATTTTATTGTCATTTTGGTTATTTTGATTAGTACTCTCACTTTTGTATTTACTTTTGCTTTAGAGGCTTACTTTAAAAGTGATATTCTGTATAAACTGTTTACTTTTAAAATTCTGTGGCTGGTATCTTATGATTATTTTACTCATATATATATATTTTGTTACCTTACATAATGGATGTTATTTTTACTAGACTAAATATTAAATATATTTTTTAAAAAATTAAATCATACTTAATACATTATTATTATTATTAAAAAAATTAAAGAGACTGAAACCTTCCCTCATTTTCGTATGTCCATCTCTAATCACATATCAATATGTTCGATCTATTTTTAATATATATTTTTAAAATAAATTTTAAAATAAAATATATTATTGTTTATTAAAACAAAATATTATTTTAAATACTTAATACAATTGAAAAAGACATTAAAATATTTAATAACATTAATTTGTTTTTTAATATAAAAAATATAAAAAATTATTATAATTAATATATTTGTATATCTCGTCATTGTCCTTATTTCAAAGTATATTATGAAGGAATGGCAATATTATATTGCTAGCTAATAATTATAATGTTATTGTTATATACTTAAAATAATATATATCAATCATTAATTTAACAAAATATCTTTTGGTACTAATTCACAATAGTATACCGATTTAATTTGATGACCTATTTAAATATATTTCAATTTTGTTACATTTACATTTTTATAATAGATATTATTTTAATATTAATAGTTTTAATAAGAAATACGATGTATTTTTTATTTTGTTAATTTAAAATATACTTAGTTATTAATAATAACTATATTTTTATACAAATATCAACTATTAGAAGTGTTTATTATATGATATTGTGTTACTAGTGTATCTAAATTGCGTTAGTACAGTTCCATAAAATTTTGTTAGGCTGTACAGAGATAGGAGATAGAGACAGAAAATCATATTTAGTAGAGGATATATAGACAGAGATAATGTGTTTAGAGATACTAAATTAGTGTATTTTGTGTCTATCCTGATAGGAAGGACACAGAGACACTAACAAGAGATACAACTTATTTTTTATTTTTATTTTTATTATTCTGGTTAATTTTTTATAATTATATTTTTCATCTCAAATTTTTTGAATGAAAAAAAAGAATAAATTAAATTTTCATAATTTGTTCTAGTTTATCGTCAAACAAAATACAAGAATACAAAATTTTATATCTCTGTTCATCAATATTTTGTTCTATCATATTCTCAATGTCTTGTCCTATTTCTAGCCTTAGTGAATTTTAATGTTGTGCATAACTTAATAAAAAAGTAAATAAATAATATTTAATAAATTTTAAATATTTTATTTTTTATTAGCTTTACACTTTATTAACCAAAAATTTTAGCTTTACAACACTTTATTAACAAAAATTTTAGTTGGATCCTCCCCTATTATGCATGGGTCATTTTAGTCAACCCAAGCATGATGATTTATTTACAACCTTCACATCATCTTCACCGCAAAGACCACTGAAGACTGATTTGATAGAATTAATCATTATATATAATCATCTCAGCCCCAAAGTGACCCACCTCTCATATATCATACAAGATGAGGCCTTGTCTATATCAACAACTGCTTCAAAGTATGCATGTATTGTAGCATGCGCACATGTCATCAATAATAAAGGGCAATCTATCTACAGTCTATTTTATTTTTAAAAGTATTTATTTATTATGTAAATGTTTTACATATATGAATTATAAAAAAATTGATTTTTTAAAATAATAAATGTCTATCTTTCATTTTTTTAATAACACTTATATTCTGTATATTTATACGAGGAGTATATTTATATTAACAATGCTCTAATAGTAAATGCCTTATTTCTTTATTCATTTAAATTCTTTTATCAAAATTTTATTTATTTCAGATATTATAATCATAGAGCTCAATTTTTTTATCAAAAATTGACAATTTTTTATTGATTAATAATTAATTCTACGAGTATTTAAATCGTATTAAATATTTATTTAACTAGCACCCTAAGGTATTAGGTGTCTAAAATTAAAGTATAAAATATATTATTATTAATTACTATAATAGTCGCAAGTCAAAAAAAATTCTATGTTCATATTCTTCTTAAGAATATCCTATTGACAAATATGTGATAATTACTATGATGCACGAACACTGACATGGATACGGGACATGACACGACACGGGACACGCGGACACACGAATTTTAAAATTTTATAAGACAGGGAGACACGGCATATATATAGAATATAAAGTATCTTTTAGATAAATTACAATGAATTTTTTATATTTTATTGCTGTTAAAATATAAAATAATTTTTTAACTGTTTTTAATGTCTTTTTTTAACTATATAAAAATATCTAAAATATTTTTTGTTTTTAATAAATAATAATATATATTATTTCTAAACTCATTTCAACGATATATATTAAGAATAAGGCTGGACATGCGGACACGTGATGGTATTTAGGTGTGTCCAAATGTGTCCAGAAAAAATTTTTTTATTTTTTTTATTACGACACGGTTGGACACGGCAGACACGCGTGTCAGACGAGTGTCGTGTCTAAAATGTGTCTGACACGCGAACACGGCAACTCAACGAAATATCTGTACTTCATAAAATTAACTCCATTTAGAACTTACCAAAGTAAATGCTATCTGATATTCTTTTTTTTTTTGAGAGGAAAAGCTCAACACAATAAGGGGAGCATTAAAAGACAACAAACAGAACCAACCTAAACAAAAATAAACAAATAACGGAATCAACTAACGTACAAAATACTAATAGATATTCCTTTGACATTTTTGGCATTGTCATCAACAACAAAAAAAATCCACACCTAACTATTCTTTATAATTAAAGTATAGGTGAATAATTTCATTAACACTTTTTTTTATTCTAAGAAATCTTTCTATTCTTTTTTATCCAAATGTTCTAAATAATCGAACAAAAACACATCATCCATCTCTTGCACTCGTGCTTACTAGCTAGTTAATAACTCAGTCCAAAATGTTCCCTTAGTATTTCCGAGCACGACCATTACCTACCGGCAAATGAAATTCATTAGAACATGCCCTTTTTAGCTAAATTATTAAAAATGACATTATTAAAATAAATAATATATATAGTGTGTGTGAGAAAGACATTATCAAATGAAAAAACAATTAATCAAATTAAAGATAACATAGATTGCAATGCTATGTGAATTAAGCTGACCAAAAATGATGATAACTAATAAGTAATAAGCGTGAATGAGTCAAATGATTAAAATTTAAAAGAGAGTCTGAATGTTAAAACCAATGTGTCAATGTTAATAATCATGATTCCAAGTCGGGCTATATCCCATAATATTTCAAAGACAGATTTCATTATTTTATTCAAATAGAAAGATGTATGTACTGCAGTTTATATGTAACTAGGGTTATTAATGAGCAGTAAAAAAAAGATAAATATGGTTTATATACAAAAATATTACAATCAAAGATCTCTCCAAATACCCCCTAGACTGTGGTGTATTATATTTTTCAATGAAAAATAATTTTTTATAATAAAAAAATTACAAAAAAATGTCATATGTTCTATAAATTTAGTGATTTTTTTTTTCATTTTTAGCCAATTTTACTCTTAAAAAAACTTTTTCAACAAGATTATTATCCACTCTCTTCATAATAGTCAAGCCAAATAGTGTAAAATTTTTGCAAACTCTGGCCACATTCAAATGGAAATTGATACTCTTATTTTTTTTAAATTATTGTTGTAAAATATAATCTCTCAATATCTGTTATAAGTGTTGGAGAATAGTAATAGTATTAAATATGATCTTTTATTATATATTTTAAAAATATATAAAAAAATATTAAATAATAAAAAAGCACACTTAACAAAATAATTAAAAAAATGAAGAAGATCTAATACTATAAACTCCTTACTTTATTTGTTACACTTAAATTTAAAATATCGAAAAATTTTCACAAGGTTAAGGTACATGATTTAAGTACACTTTAGCTCCCATATGGCCAGATCACAATTCATGAGTTTTTTTACTCTTGTTTTAATGACACCGATAAAGCGTTGGAACTTGGAAGTGAATCCTTCAAATTGATTAAGGTGATTGTTTCCAGTTTCCAACATGATATACAATGCTTTCAAGAGCAAGGATTTCTGCTTCAATCAATTTTGGTACTTATTGTATCTTAAAAATCACAAGATAAAAATATATGATCTATCATAGATTTTTTTATTTAAATTATTTAAATATAATATTAACAAAAATGTGTAATATGAGGTGTATATAGTTTATCCAAAACAGCTTGTATATCTGATATAGTACCCTAAATCAAGTTAAACACACATTTGTAAGTGAGAATACTATACCGAATATGAAACAACGCGTTAAATCACAACTCGGGTGCTATCAGAATACGATCAAAATGTGGTAATTAAATGTTGTGTATTCGAGATACGTGTATATCAGAAAAGCGGATATAGTACTTGAAATGCTTGCCAAATGTTATATAAAGCGTAAAAGCGTTTAGCCGAGATCTTTGGCTTCATTCTAAATTTTTTGGGTTTTGGATAATTTTAAAAGCATAAATAGTTAGATACGAGAATTACGTCCAATCATAAAATATTAACAAATTGAATGCAACTTGGCATGTGGTTGGAGCATTAGATTTTGAAGCCAATTTGTGTATCTATTATTTTTAATAGTTAATTAGTTAATATATTTTTAATTTATTTAGTTTTTAGTTAATACCACCTTATATGTAAATTAGATATTTATTAGTATTTACTTGGATGAAATTTGTTGAAAGAATAAAATATTAAAATTTGATTAGGTATATATGAAGTCATTTTTATCTGCCGTGTTAGTTTATTATAAATTATCTTTTTTATTTGTTATTCTTAATTCAATAATATATTTTCTTATGCATTAAATTAGTTAATAACTCATGCTTAAATTTAATTAAATTATATTATTAAGTAAAGGGTTAAATATGGTTTTAGTCTCAAAGGTTTTCAGCCAGAATCGAAACCGTCCATAATCTCACACTACAAGAGAAACGGAGCTTTGCGGCGGTTTTTTTGCCAAATTGTGGCGGTTTGAAACCGCCGCAAAACAGCATGCCAGCGAATTAGGGACCGCTGTCCATAAGGGTGCGGGGAATGCATTTTGCGGCGGTTTCCAGCAACCGCTGGCATAACCGCCGCTAAATGAAAGAAGTTATTTGCGTCAGTCTTAAAACCGCCGCTATTTAGAAAACAGGTTTTAAAAAGAAATTGTGGCAGTTAAAAACCGCCGCAATTTTGATGTGGGTTTAAAAAAAAAAAAACTGCAGCGGTTTCATGCATGAATTTAAAAAAAAATACGACCAGCAGTGGTTTGTTCCATTTTTCTTTATTATAAAAATCCATACAAAACTTGTAATACAACTTGCAATAAAAACTATATCTGCATTTGGATTGTATATCTTCTCAATATTCTCATTCATTTCTGACATATAAACATTGGTGTATCATTAAAAATAGAGCTGACATTATTTTATTTTCTTGGCACTAGCCTACAGAATAATAAAATAAAGTCAAACTATAAATATTTCAAGCTAGCAAAGTGAAATACAAAGGTAAGTAAAAATATTAACCTTTAAATGTGATGAAACCTTCTCTACTTTTATGAAAACTCCTGAAGATTCAATAACAAGAGTAGCCCAAAATAACCTAAGTGATCTCCACAAGATCTCTAGTCTGGTGTATATCCTTTCTAAGGGTAAAATACTGCTCTATCTTAGAAAAAATATAATATATAAATTAAATTAAAACTTAACAAACAACGCACTACTACTTAATAATGTAAGAATGAAACATGGTTCAATTGATCAAAAAGTACAGAAAATTTACTTGATATAATGACCAATAAGATCATCATGGGTGATGACTCATCTCTTCACATAATTTCTGGAACCACCGCCAAACCTGAAAACAAATAAAAAATAACTTATTGAACGAATAAGTGAAACAAGGAACTCCCAAATATACATAAGATAGAGAATCTTGTAGCACATTACCATCTTGAGAATCAGTATATACAAAGACATGACATGAGTCTCAACCCAAAAGATTTTCAAAGACAACAACAAACACAAGAAATATTTCATCTTAGGAAAAGACATAGTTTCTCAACATCTCTCAACACTTGTTTCTTTTTCTTTTTCTTATTGTACAAAACAACTTAAAGCATCAAAATATAATTCAGTATGGTTAATGGGCATGTTGAAAATAGACATAAACAGCTAAAATGGACATAAACAAGCACATTTAGCATTTAAACTACACAATCAATTAAAACCTCCAAAGATAGAACAATTTTCAAAAAAGAGAAAAGAAAAACAATTCAAATAAATTATGGAACTCTGCATCTTTGCTCCTCTTTGAAGAAGAACATGGATATACTAATAGGGATATACTAAAAAGAATTATTACCTTTTATTCCTCAATTGAAAATTCTTCTTATACATTCTGTATTTCTATCACTTGGACAAGAGACTTAGAAACTAATGATGAGAGATCTATAATTTCGGCAATAGAGATATACCTGTAACAGAACAAATTAGATTGTTAAAATTTTAAAATTTATACAAAGTACTAAAGGGGCAGTATTAGTGTAGTTTCAAACACACTATTTTTGTGATACTAGAATAATTGAAGAGAGGCAAAAGAGACAGAAGTTTCATTGCACTCCCTTTGGAATAATAATACTATATCCGCATCTCTCCTTTTAGTAGCTATTGATTATTTAATGGCATTTCATTTTGCTAATCAAATTAAGTTGTTAGTTTAAGACTTTAATAGTAAAAAATATTAATTAAAAACTAAAACTTTCAATTTTTAACTATATGCAATGAATTAATACCTTCTAAAATTTTTACCATTAAAAGACAATAAAAAAGTAAAGTATCAATTAGGAGGTGTACCTGCTAAGTCTTAATCCTGACACCATTAGTAGTATCCTTAATAATTGCTGTATCTAAAATCACTTTCTTCATTATGCTAGTTGAATTGTCTTCCCCAAGGCTCCTAATGCTAAAAAAGTTTAGATTTTTGGGTAATAAATAAAAATTAAAAAAGATTAAAATGTCAATTAATTAGCTTGTTAAAGTGACCTGAAGTTTTACACTAATAAAACTGTCATATGGAAATAAATTAATAACTATTTTTGAAGATTAAATGATACCTAATTCCATGTCCTGGTCCACAAAAAATTCAGCTCTGGGTTGTAAACCAGTTTTGTTTTCATTTGTTCAGATTCTTCAACTATGGTAGTGTTTAACTTTATCCCAAGTTCAGCTGCAGTTGTCACAATCTCCATGGAAAACAATAACCTATTTATAGATCAGTCAACTACGAAACTTCATTTAATATCAACTCAAACCTTGACAATTATTTCCATCATAAAGAACAAAATTCTTCCTGCTTATTTTCATACAAAAATAAAAATAGCAATAATCATCATCATTATCATGCAGGAAAAAAGTTGACAGCATTATTTGGTAAGCTTCTCCCTTGGAGTTCATAGGCTTGATACCTTAAACTATATTAAATTTGTAGCCCCACCATGCTTGATCAGGTTAGGAGAAGCTATGAATACATTTTAGTCTATTGACAATCTCTCAATTTCACAAACTTTGATCTTCTACATGTAAAACACTAATATGTATTATGCAAGTCATTTAAAAAGAATAAACCACTGAATCAAAAAGAAATTATTTTCTAAGTGTGCATTATTTGACTGCCTATGCAATTGGGTAGGAAAAAAATCATATATATTTTTAATATATTTCAAGTGTCCATACAGTTGAACCAATTAAATGCTAACTAAGTCATTCATATCCAAAGAATTCAACGCCCATTTACATGCAGGTATAGCATATATAGATACAGGGTCAAAATGAAGTACCCTTTAACTTAATCCAAATAGAAGCATGCAGAGAAGAGTGATGCTCAGAAAAAATTTGAATGGAAAGTAAAGAAAACACAAGCAACCAAATGTACCTGTAATTAGTTAAGGGTACAAAGTTAGCAAGCTTCCCACATTCTGGATCATCCTCAATACTTTGTGTCAAGAGCAACCTTCTAGACCTCTCTATCATGCCAAACAACAACATCTATGACAGACCCTTTATCATCATAGCTCTAAAACACCAAAATGAAGCATAAACAGCAAATAATAAATCACATATCCTACTTTTCCCCTTCAACCAAAAAAAATGATAATTCTCATACAAAATGTAGCACAACATTGTCAAAATTTTTCGGATCAGCATGGTGAAACATATTCAAAACACTTGGCATATTGTCAAACACTTGGCATGCAAAAGCATAAATAACACAAAATAGCACTAACAAGCATTCTTTGCAACACCAAATCAAAATTCAACACTAATGACATGAAAAATTAGCAGCATTTCGCAGTGACTCGGCAAAATATCAGTCAATCAATCCAAACAAATTGAAATTCAAACTCAAGAAGCTCTTAACAGCATGTTTAACTATATATAAGCTAACACTAATTCTAATCAGAAAATCCTAATTCTAACCTAAACTCAACTAACAGCGGCAAATAATCCTAACCAAATCAAATTAACAATAGAATCAACATATAAATAATCATAAATTAACTAAAATAGAGAAGAAAAGGTGATCTGAGAACCTGAGTCGAAGAATAGAGCAAGAACTCAGGAGAGAGGGGTGTAGTGGCAGTGACCAGCCGCTGCTGCGTCTGAACTCGCTGGAACTAGAGTGGCTATATTCTGATTCTGTGACTGGGAATGAGGGAGGCAGGGGCGAGCTAGAGAGCCACAGTGCAAGGTTGTGAGGAGGGGAAGAAGATGGTCGCGGTGGCACTGGATGGTAGCTGGCGGCGAGACAGAGAAGGCAAAAGACAGAGGAAAAGAAAGAGAGAAATGGTTTTTGCGATGGTTGTTCGGCGAAGGTCGAAGAAGAAGAAGAAGATGACGGTGGTGGTTTTGTGGTTTTGACGGAAAACCTGAGTTTGGTAGGATCTGAAGGTTTGAGGTTGAGAGATGGGTTAGGGTTAAGTTTGGTTTGTCTTGAGAAAGAAAAAATAACGAGACTGAGAGACAGAGCGGCAGGGGGTGTAGACTGAGGGACAGAGCGGCAGGGGGTATTTCAAATAGATTGCCAGCGTTCACTAGATTTGCCGCTACAGCTGCCACAAAATTAGGAGATAGCAGCGGCTCGACCAACCACCGCTAAATGGCCGCTGCTATCTACCGCCTCTCTTGTAGTGTCATTTTCGATTTAGAATCATTCTTAACGTTTTTTTTCTTATTAAAATCGTTCTTTTTAATAAATTTTTTAATTTAATTCCTAAACTACTCCTATTTTAATAAAATAAAATAAAATAAATATAAAATAAATAAAAAGAAGAAGAAAGAAAGGGATACGAGAAGGGGGTGGAGAGAGAAAGCAGGGGGAGAGGAGGGGGACCACCG
>NC_029781.3:99093917-99114891 GCF_000817695.3 Arachis duranensis
GATGGCGGCGGCGTTGGTGGTGGTGTTGGTGGTGGTCGTGGTGCTGGTGGTGGTGTTGGTGGTGCTGTTGGTGGAGGTTGTGGCGATGGTGTTGGTGTTGGTAGTGGTGGGGGTGGAGGAGGTAATTGTGTTGGTAGTGGTGAGGGTATTTTTGTCCAAAAAAAATAAAAAAGATGATTTTAATACGAAAAAAAATGATAAGGATGATTCTAAATAAAAAATTTGATGAGGGACGATTTCGATTCTGGCTGAAAACCTTTGGACCAAAACCATACTTAACCCTTAAGTAAATAATGCATTCTCTTATGTACAATAATATTTATATGCATTAAATTATTTAATGAGTCATGCTTAAATGTAATTAAGTTATACTCATAATTATTGTAAAGCAATATTAAATGCAATAGACAATAAATTTTAGAAAACTAATAAATAGTAATTGTATAGTCACTTTGGTTGCTCTTGGCACGTGTGTAACTTTGGAGTTCTCTCCACTTGAAGTGCTGCTACCTTATAATAGGGAGGCTGGGTTCGGACATGAAGTAGAGATAAAAAATTTCATCTTCGATAATATCTTACTCTCTGCATTTGTGGAGCGGTGGAGATTAGAGACCTATACTTTCCACCTTTCCTGAGGTAAGGTCATCATCACACTCTAGGATGTGACATACTATCTTGGATTGCGCACAGATAGTGATCCAATAGGTGGCTGCACTAGAGATTTTCAGTAGTTTAATAAGCACCCCACATGACAATGGTTTAGCGTATTTGCTCGGTGATAGGCCTCCACCCAACCCGAAGACAAGAAGCAGAATTTTAGACTGAAGATGACTTGGTTCAGGAATAGGATAGCCCACATTCCACGCCAGGGGGTTGGTGCAGGTACTCTCCGCCAGTGTGCCAGATGTTACTTACTTATGTTGATTGGGAGATACTTATTTACAGAAAAGTCAGCCAACCTTGTCCACCTCAGATGGCTACCGCTTTTGAAGGATTATGATAATTGCAGACAGTTGTCATGGGGTTCTGCGCTGCAATCGCACGCCTGACATTCGTTGTGCAACGCTGTTCGGCGTGATATGCCGGACATTGCCGGGTGCGTGTTGTTAGTCATATCGTGGATCTACCATACATGTTCTTGACTTTCTGTCCTGCCGGATACGATATTCTCATATTTTCTCTTGCTCCGAGGTAATTCTTTAATATTTTTGTTGTAATAATAAGAATGTGCAATATTAAAAACTAACTGTAATTTTTTTATTATTAGGTTGGCGGGACTTGGACAACAAACTCGGAACCACCATCATGTTAGAGGCCATAGATTGCGGTGCAAGCTGGATGTGTTCAGGTTTGATGAAGTATGACGTCTGGAACTTTCTTATATTATACACAAATTATTCTTCTAGTACTAAATATAGTATTATGTGTGTTTCCAGTTTCAGTGGACACCGTACGATGATCTCCAGCTATAATAGATGACACCTGACTGGATTAGGAGTGATCATGACGAGATTCATATATGAATGTTTGTGGTGCCATTAGTGTGATTCATTTTGTGGAGTTCCATCACGTGGACAGGATAAAGAGACAGCTTGGTAATTAACCGGATCGGCTAGAAAACCTGGTCAATGTAGATAAGTTCTTGTTCATGACGATCCGGGATGACGATGTGTGGTGGCCTGATCGACACTGTACTTGTTATGATATGTGGAGGGAGCGTGACCACCAGCATAGGATGGTCACCATTGAGGATGTTAACAACATTATTTGAATCAGACTTACTCAACTCTATGTCAATACTATTCTGCGGATCGGCTAAGTAAATTGGTCTCGCCAGGATCGGGACTGCATGAGATATTAAAGATGACCCAAAACGTCCTATTAATAAAACCTTTATTAGGTAGCGCTGATAAGAATTTATATGCTACTCATCCAATTTCTTTTGAACTGATTACTCCATATTGTTCAAAATGACATTCACAAATATATCTAGAGAATTAACATAAAAATTATGCACTATCATAATTAAATTGCACTCAAATATTACTTCATCATTACTATTTCTAATGATCCCATTAAAATAAATTACTATTACTTCAAAAAAAAACTGATTACTAACATTTTTTTAGAAAAAAAAAGAAAAATAGATAATGTTAAAATGGATGTAGAATAGTTGAGTCAAGAATGATTTTATATAGATGTTTTTTTATTATGTATTTAGAGTGCAGAAATTTCTATTTATTTAAGCACGTATTCCATATACGGTGTCAGGAAATTATTACTTACGATTGTATCTCGGAATACAGTAGTAGTAGTGCACCTGGCTTGTGAACGATTTTTTAAATTGCTTGTATTTTGAGTATAGAGTATATAAGTTGTGTTTTTGTTGATTTTAATTGCTATGCATAAGGTAAATATAAATACGTAAAAATATGCTGCAAATTACACATTTTTGTAAATATTATATTTAAATAAAAAAATCCATCTATCATGTATCATCTAGAGGCATCGCAAAAAAATAATAAAAAAAAACTCATATATGACCAGCAAGGCAACAGCCAATAGTCCAATACCAACCACGTTCATATAAATAATAACATTATAATTTATAAATAATATTCATATTATTACATAGAAAATTATTATATTTTATAAGTGAAATAAAAAAAATAAAAAAAATATTTAAAAATAAAAAATTACACTTTATTTTTTAATATAAAAATTTAAAATTTAAAAGATTCAAATTCATTATAAATTAAGCTTGTTTAGTAATTATAATACTAATTAAAAAAATAGATTAGTAATATAACTAAACCAGTGGTCTATAAATTGTAATTATAATTTAATGTGTAAATTCCCAATTACAATATATTAATAATTTTTTATTAATAACAAATTACTAATTGGTAAATATAATTGTCTTTTGTATTTTTATATTTAAATTTTAAGTATTCTTTTCGAATCAACTTTTTTATTTTGTAAAATAATACATCTAGGTAGGAGTAATAGCTAGTTTAATTTTAATGTTTGTAGTAAAGCAAAATAAATTTAAATCCAATCTTTTTGTTAAGAATAAAGTATAATACTTTTAAAATAAGGTGCAATGACAAAAATAAATAAACATTATTTTACAATTATAAAGTGTATAGTTATTACAATTTTATATCATAGCAGTAGATGTTAAATAAAGAAAAGACATTTTTGACTTGTCAAAATAATCTTTGAAGTGGATTTGTCTATTTTAAAATCTTTTCGAATATACTTTTGTTTTTTATATATTCTTTCGTGTGTATTTTTATTTATTTATTTTATTTTATAATAGTATATTTAAAATTTAATTAATTTATAATAAATTTTGTTTCCTTTATTTTGTTCGACAGATAATAGAATATTAGATTAAAATAGTCTTAAATAATTTATTTTATATTTTTAATTACTTTTACTTTATTTTGTATTTTCTATTCATTGAAATAATTAAATAATAAAATGTAACAAATATAAAATTATAAATATTAAATACATAAAATTTTAAATATTAAATTAAATAAAGTGAGTATAGATGAATAAAATTTTAAAGTAATCTTTAAAATTGATTACTTACACTGAAATAATTTTTAAAATTTTAATTGTACCATCAAGATTTTAAAATTAAAAAAATTGCATCATATTGATCTTCATCTCTCTTTTGTCAAGTTACACATCTCTCCTGAGTGGCATAACACATATTTTTTATATTGGATTAGACAAAACATTACTTATTTTTTAAGCGAAATACTTCATAAAAAATATTAAATAATGATGGAAATAATAGCAGGGTTATTCTAATATGATTATCTATAGTGACTATATTATTATTTTAAAAAAATTATTAAAATTAAAATAATATTTAAAAAATATTACTATAAAAATGTGTTAGCAAAATATAAAAAAATATAATTTTAATTTTAGTAATACTTGCATAACTATTATAACCATCCTAGCATAAGTATACTAAAATTCACTTAAATAGAAGGAAAGATTACTATGTGTTCGTAACATTCAGCGGAAGAAAAGAAAGTAATCTTAAAGATCTATTTTGTGCTTAAACTTTATTCCAATAATAAATATATATTAGATCAAATCTAAATACCTGAGTATGCTAGTAAAAATCTTTTTTTTTTCTTCGATAGTACGAAGGTGCTACTCGTATCCACACCGGGACCAACATTTACTGTCAACTCTTTGACCAACGGATCTGATTTAAATTGAGAAACCTCTTGCAACTCTTTGCACGCCATAAAATTCTTCTCCAAGAATTAGGCTCACATACATTTATGTGTATAGAAGTAAAGGAATAAAACTCTTATTATTCTCTCGTTTTTTCTGTCTTTCCTCTACTCTTGACATACATATATATAGTATGAGATTTGTTACTAATTTCAAATTTGAATCTCAATTCAAATTCAAATCATATCTTGTTATTTTAAACTTGAATCTTTCAAATTTATGAATCATATCATAATTCAATTTGAAACAGAATCAGTTAGGATCTCATCCAAATTTAGAATTCAAGTTTAGAAATAGAATAACTAATTATTCTAAAATCTCATATAATATTCTCAATCTACTTAATATACTAAAACTGGGTTTTCCCCCGGCTAATAAGGGTGATGTGTCACTCTCTCATGAGTTCGTTTTCCCTCCAAAACGAATAAAATTTTTCATCTATTCTAAATTATTTATTATAATTATATTATTATATTATATTTAATATTTAATGAATAATATATAATTATACTAATTTAATAACATATCTTCATTATAATTATATCAAATCAATATTTAATGCACTATTAAACTACTTATCAATTATAATGCGTAATTACTGTACATAATAACAAATTGCCTTAATAGTAATTAATTTACATATTTATTTTTGTTTTACTAAGGTCTATAAATAGTGTTTTTCTGTCGTACATAAATCTAAATTTGAGAGTCAGCTCATAATTTTATATTTAGTATTTTTTTACTATTTCATAGAATAAGAATGTATTCTTCATTTTTTATTGAAGTTGATCCTTTTAGGGTACAATTTATAATTTTTTATAATATTTTTCATATACTCATTCTATTATATTATTCTTTTAAAATAATTTTATTATAATTTTATTTTGTAATATTTTATTTTGTCATGTATACTTCAATTCATATATATATTGTCTTTTTTTTTTTGTGATTCACAATTAATATATGGTGAATTCTATCCAACCATTTCTAAAATAACATGTAATTTACCCTCTCTAATATGCTAATTTTTTATTGGTTGATATTTTAATTTATTATATTAATAACTAAAAATTTATCCCTCTCTCATGAGTTTCACTCCATTTTAACATCATTTGCAATAATGAATTTTTATTGTTGCAAAAATTAGAACTTACACTTACATACTGTTATAAGGTTATCAAATTAAAAGGAAATGTACTTTTAAATATGATATTGTACCAAATGTTATTATAATAATAATTTTTTATACATATAAAGGATGAATTATTTCTTTTCTTAAGAATGATCTTTCTTTTTTTATTTGGCCACTGTTTTTTTATCAAATCGAAACCTTGAAACTGTACCTAAATACCTTTATGCTGAGATGGGTTATACCTAAATACCTTCATGCTGAGATAGGTTCCCTATGCTTTAATTTGTTCTAGCTATAGAGCCTAATTAATTGTCAATTAAAACCAATGTTTAAGTTAATAAATTTGTAATAGTTCTTCAATAATTTCTTTCATCAATATTATTCCAACAGTTTTTTTTCTTCGGCGAAAAAATTTCACGGAAGAGTTTCTTTATTAATATTTTAAAAATTATATCATGATATATTTTAAATAATAATTTAATTATAAATAGTTTTTATTAAAAAATTGACACATAAAGGGTAAATTACATGCTATTTAGAGAGGGTTGAATAGAATTCACCTTAATATACACATTGTTCGTGTATGTGGTTTATATGTTAATATTTTTATTGATTCTCTTTATTATTTTTTTTTGTGTCTCTTTGTTACTCTTTATTTTAGTTATATTCATTGATTTCTCTGTATTAATGCTCTTTTTATTTGAAATATCGAGACAATTTAGAGTGTATGTTGTGACCCATGTGATATTTGTTAATTTTGTGTATCTTTTTAGATGGTTTATGTTATAATGTGTTTAAAGAGTTGACTTAAATTTATAATATGATTTATAATATGCTAAAATATTAGGACATTATCATATAGATATTTTTTATTTGTCCATTAGATTCAACTATGTTGAGTTTGAAAAACTTAAGATTTGATGATGATCAAACATTGTTAAAAATATTATTTACAAAATTGTTAATATATTTTTTGGTTATTATTAATTTAATTATCAATTGGTTGTTTAACAAATTTTGTTGAAGTGTGCAGATTTGGTTATTGGGAAAAAGAAATTTAAGCCCATTATGATGACAAGGCTTAGCCTTTGCAACAATAAATTCAAACAAAGTGGCTGTGAATTATTTTGATGCTAAGCTAATGCTCATTGGGCCAGTAAATTATTGTGCAAGCCTAAATTTAATCTTTGTTGCAAGATCAACAAAGCTTGGTCCGAATCAAAAAGGAAAAAAGGAAGGAGTAGTGCATGCTTTCCACGGATACCCTACTCCCTCTTTGATGGAATTCAAATTTGATTAAATGAATTTAATGCATGCATTGGTAACAGAAAAGAGAAAAAATAATTGATTTGATGGCATTTAATTTCCACACGTTATAAGCCATGGAAAAGGGAAGTAGATAATTAACTCATTTTAATTTCCTTCTTTACTTCCAGTAAAAGCTTTGCACTCTTCTCTCTCTCTTCTCTCTCATTATTTCGGTCATATCTGTCAGGAAGAAGCTTGAAGATGCAAATTATCAGAAGTAGAAGCAGAGAAGCTATGAAGAAGCAAGCTAATTTAATTAGAGTAATTAAATATCAAATTATTTTAAATTTTATTTGATTCATTAAACCAAATTAATTATAACTAATTTATTATTTAATTTGATCGAAATAAATATTAAATTATTTTGTAAATAATATATAAAGCAATGAAATAAATGATCTCAATTAATTCAATTTATTATCTTATTATTTTATATATCTCTTTTCTCCCTCTCTATTTTGTACTTCAGGTAAAATATTTTTAATTTTTTTTGTTTTTTAATCTTAATTTTGCTAATATTTTTCTGTAATTTTGTTTTATATTAATTCTTTTTTTATTAATAATTCTTAAGGGTATCCTTATTTTATTTAAAGATAATTTAAATTTTTTGTAATATTTTTATAAAAGTTGATTAATAGGTTTTCAACTCTATCAGGATATAGAAGATTTTCAAAAAACAAGGGAATGATCTGAATTTGCATGAATTCTGAATGTTCGAACTTATGATATTGTTTCAGTTGGTTGTCGTTACGAGAATGACTTTAATCTATTGGTGTCTAAGGACTAAAATAGATTAAATATTATTTAAGTAATTTATTTATAATATTGGTATTTGATTAAGTTAGTTTTAGAAAAATTTAAATTGTTGACTTAATTTATATATTACGACTATTATTTTTGAATATATTATTTTTATATTTTTTAATATAAAATTTCTTTTTTCTGATTTTTAAGTTTATTTTCTTTCTTGGATACATGTATCACCTTTTTTCTTATTTTATATTTCATATTAGTAATGTAATTATTAAAAAAATGTATTTAAAAGAAAGAAAAAATATTAAAACATCACTATTTAAAAAAAGGAAAAGATACGTGAAAAAAAGAAAAATAAAAAATTAAAACATCACTATTAGAAAAAAACTGTTAATATGCGTATGAATAAGGTCAGAATTCAGGAATATATATGGATATAAAAAATAAAAAAATATTGCACGATTGTAGAATAAAAAATAATCATATATATATAACGAAATAATTATAACAAAAAAATAATTAATATATGTGATTTAAATGTTTTTAATAACCAGTAACATGGAGTTTAACAAAATATAATTCATATATTTTTGATATAGTTCTAATCTGCATTTAAGTATAATAATTTTATTAGAAGATAGTTGATGCACATATTAATAGTGACCTATTTAATTTGATATCAATTAGTGGATAATAATAATAATAATAATAATAATAATAATTATAATAATAAGAAGGTCTACATGGTACCTGCATTATATTTTAAAAAAGGTAAAATATATTTAAAAAAATAGGATATCAATAATTAATTGTGATTAATATCAACATCAATAATTAATTCTTATAATTATTTTTGTACGACTAAAAGTTACGTATAGTATTTTTTTTGTAGAATAAAAAAAGTTTGTGATTCATAACATTTTCATAAAGTTTTATCGTATGGACACAAGATTAATTAGATAACAACTTGAATTTGAATTAATATATTTTATTTTCTGTTCATATTTTTTCATTAATTATCTTACTTTTTATATTTACAGTAAATATTGAATGTAAAAAAATATTGAATGTTATCTATTTTATTTATTTAGAGTCATAATTAAATTTGATATAATTATAGCAAGTATCTAGAATTAATAATAACATTTACTACAATTTTAAGTTATATAATATAATAAAAAAATGTATCAATTTATGTATGCTTCCTATTAGGACCGTCAAAATAGACTAAACTCATCGGACCAACCCGTTTACCCATTTAAATGGGTGGACTTTGCCTCTAAAATTAAGCCCGTTTAAATTTCGGGCTAAACGGGCTAGCCTGTGTGCTAAATGGGTGGCCCGTTTATTTTTTTTTACATTTTTTTCAAAAAAATCAGTACTTTTAGTCGATATTTCTCTCGATTCGACCTGAAAATCAGACCTATCAACTAAAATAAAAAAATTATTTTTAAAGGTTTTTGACCTAAAAGTGATATTTTTTGTCAAAATATTTTTCAAAAAATAAAATTAAATGATAAACGAGCTGGCCCGTTTAACCCATCGGACTGACCATAAACGGTCCGGACTAGAAATTAAAATTCTGGCCTGCAAATAAAGTGGGCTTAAACGGGCCAGCCCATTTAATCCACTGGCTTAATGGGCCGGGCCTAAATGGACCGGACTAGCCCGTTTGACAGCCCTACTTCCTATATAGCAATGATATTATATATATTTATATATCTCCTCTTTTAGCTCTTTTCTAAAAATATTGGCATATAATTAATGTAAATAACATATATATTGAGTAAGTATCTCTATTGAATTAATCATAAAGGTTAATAAAATATAATGAAATAAATTTCACCTAATTGTAGTAAGTATCTCCATTGAAGATATTTGCTAATTATTACGTGTATAATTAGTGTATATATAATATATATAGAGAGAAGGAGTAATAGTGAATTGTTACAATTATTTAATTTATCATCTAGAAAATTCGTACCTTAGACATAAATTTTCTTCTGTTTATTATTTTTCATACCTAAGGGCTACTAATTATGATTCTATCAATGGTGTTACCTATGTTACGGTAGATTATGTAATGAAAAAGTTTGAAAAATAAAGGTAAGAATTATAAGGTTATGGAAAGTCCCATACAAATTTGACAAGAACAAGACGACTTACGTAGAAATGGTTCTCATGGATGATAAGATAAGTTGATTATTTTCCATGATTCTTTCAAGTGATGCTAGGTCCATTTTATAAATATTTTTTGTTTATATTTTAAGTTTATTTGACAAGTAAACCCTCGCACGAATCAAAGAAAATGCGATTTTATAGATTTATAAGTGTTAATAGTCTTTATATTTAATTTGTTTAATAGTGTGATAATATAGCTAATATATTTGTTGGTGGATTTAACTATTATTACTATATTATTTATGATCACATTCAGTATATATGTGTGATTTATCGAAGAAAGTACATTATTAAAACTGATTAATAACTATTTTAGAATTAATCCAATTAACACTAAATTAGAAAAAAAAAACAAACAATGCATAACATGTTACTTTTTTATTAATCAAATTATTATAATTTAAATTAATTTTAAAAAATAATTTAAAATTATAATTTCAATCTTTTCACGTGCATGGCACGGGTAATTACCCTTGTTATTATACTATTATTATATTCTTGGTGCTAGCAAAGAATATAATAATATTCAATTTGAATTAATATAATTATTTATTTGATCAAATCAAAATAATAATTAAATATACCACTTATTGAGATAATAGTATGACCAAGATCCAATCTATCATGATTGGCTATCTATAAATTTAATCAAGAACCTTATTATATTAACATTTTAATATAATAAAAATAACAAATTATTTGACACATGATTGATTGGATTGTGGTCATACTCCTTATTCCCAACAATCTCCCACTTACACGAGAGCCAATCATGATAGATTGGATCTTGGGCATACTATTATCTCAATAATCTCCCACTTGCACTAGAGCCAATCAATCATGTGTATAATTCTTAATACACATTTGTGTTTATCAAAACTCTTTTGACCTTAAACACTTTTACTCTTGAACATGTTTACTTGACCTTTTGTACCTGGTGCATAATAAATATCACGTTTTCTCAAAACATGAAATCTCCCACTACAATAGTGCATAATTTTATTTTAAGGACAATCCTTATTGAACATGATTATAAAAAATCTAAGTAACCATTAGATCTATCTTTATAAAATTGTATCATTATACAAATAGGCTACTTTTTCAAAAAGTTAGTTTGACTATCAAATATTTTATATTTTCAGGATAAAGTATATCCTCTATTGAATGATATACAATTCTAATAAAAGTAATTGGACTCCCACTCTTTCTTTAAGATGGAATCTTTTTTCTAAAAATGAGTTTAACCTCTTATCACAAACACTTTGTCATAAGAAGAGTGATAAAAATAATCTCATTATTTCTTTAGGGTAACCAATAAATCTCATTTATTGGACCTAATATCAATTCTATTATTATGCAAAAATTTTTTTTAACACATATAAGACATCTCCAAACTCTAATGTTCTTGAGTTTCAACTTATACCTTTTCCATATCTCATATGGATAAAGAATTGATTTAGTGAGAAATTTGTTAATTTAGCAACATTTCTAAAATGTAGTCTAAATATTTAACAAATAGTGATCCTTAGCTAAATCAAATTCCATGTTTCTTTAAACAAGATGGAGTACATAGAGTACTAGTATTTGTGCATTGAGAGAATCTCATTCTCTATTCAATAAAATATCAATTAGATAATTAAAGATTTTACTTTAAACTCTTATAATAAAAATACTCAATATTTTTATTATTGATCAAACCAACCCTTAACAGCAAATTTGATACGCATCCTCAGTACTCATATTGAACTTTTCCAAAAAGACCACAAACCTTAATCATATTAGCGTCAATTATAAATTGTTTGTAACAAAATAAATATCAAAAAATGTTTGCAAGAACAATTCTCGCTAAAACTATTTGCCTAATGGCATTCTAACTTCTAAAGTTGTTTAATTCAAACCAATACTCCCACTCATTTTGATAGTCATACTATCTTACTTTGAGTACTATACATCTTCTCAAGATGCTCAATAATAAATAGTGGAGAGATGTCTTTGAAATTAGAATTTATGATTGTCAAAACAACTCATGTAAAATAATATTACAAATATTTCACAAGTTCTAACCATTCCAAAATCAATTTTATTGAAAGATATTATTTCAGTAGGATTATCATCTCAACGATAACTCTTTGGAAAAACAATTCTAAATTGTAACCAATATATTACTTTCAAGTATGCCACACGAAAAGTGGACATATTTAAAAATTTAAAATATGAAAGTAAATTAAGAAATCTATATTTCTGTCAAAATTATTTAGAATCATGAATGAGTACCTTGGTTGTTAAGTTGTTACTCGTATCTATTCCAAATAAATATGATTAAATTGTATCACATACAATTATAATCCCAAATAATTATCTGGTTGTCAGACAATTATTTAACTGAATTATATTTTATACCCCTAGGTTGTCTAGGTTCAAATATAAAGTTAATTCTCCTTATACATCATCATATGCATAAATAAATTCTATCTTTGAGTACAAGTGTCCTGGTTATCAGGTTGTTCCTTGTAAACAAGAGATCAAATGTATATACTGATTATTATCTTGAAAATAAAATTTCTGGTTGTCAGGTCGCTCTTTATAATCAAGAACATTAGAAAAACTAATTTCTAAAATTATAGTGTTCAAAACACATCAATCAAATCAAAATTTGATTTTTCATGTACTAACGTTTAGTCTTAAAAAATTATCAAATCAAATTTGACCTTTATATATACACTTATATATATAAGAAACAAACAAAAGATATTTTGCATCTTATTCCTTTTATTGTGATCAAAATCACAATAAAATTTAATAAATAAATAAAATCAAACAAAATATTTGATTATAAATATAACTTTTATATTAAAAAAATGATAATTTAATCACAATTAAATAATTAAAATAAATTAACTATTAATTTATTAAAAAATTATCTCAATGGAAATAAATACATCACATGCTTAAAAAATAATTTGAATTAATCCTATTAATTCACAAACTTTAAGAAAATAGGAATAAAGATTTAAACACAAAAAAAGCCAAAGCTCTGATACCACTGAAAGATTACTATGTGTTCATAACACGCAGCGAAAGAAAAGAAAGTAATCCTAAAGATCTATTTTGTGCTTAAACTTTATTCCAATAATAAATATATATTAGATCAAATCTAAATACCTGAGTATACTAGTAAAAATATTTTTTTTTCTTCGATGGTACGAAGGCGCTATTCGTATCCACACCGAGACCAACATTTACTGTCAACTCTTTGACCAATGGATTTGATTTAAATTGAGAAACCTCTTGTAACTATTTGCACACCATAAAATTCTTCTCGAAGAATTAGGCTCACATACATTTATATGTATAGAGGTAAATGAATAAAACTCTTGTTATTCTCTCGTTTTTTCTGTCTTTCCTCTACTCTTGACATACATATGTATAGTATGAGATTTGTTACTAATTTCAAATTTGAATCTCAATTCAAATTCAAACCATATCTTGTTATTTTAAACTTGAATCTTTCAAATTTATGAATCATATCATAATTCAATTTGAAATAGAATCAGTTAGGATCTCATCCAAATTTAGAATTCAAGTTTAGAAATAGAATAACTAATTATTCTAAATAGGATCTCATATAATATTCTCAATTATCATACTATTATTATATTCTTGGTGCTAGCAAAGAATATAATAATATTCCATTTGAATTAATATAATTATTTATTTGATCAAATCAAAATAATAATTAAATAATTCTATAGCAAAAGTTAGAACACTCGTTAGTGTGTGACCCCATAGGTTCAATACTAAGCGGGTAGTAAATTAGTCATACTAAATTTACTAATCAAGGTTGGCGTCTAGCAACACTCTTCAACAACCCGATAGTATGAAGTAATATATTTTTACTAAGAACCTTAGAAGAACAAAGTATATTTCCTTCCATCTTTCCAGCTCTTGGTTAACCTTTAGAGTATGGTTTGATTGTCAAATTCTAACTTGTTACCATTATTATAATAAGCTGTGAATGACTTAAGAAACTCATTTCTTCATTCATTCAATCCCTTTGGCTAAGGTTTTATTCATCTCAGTCATTATAATTATAGAGCTCAAACTCTTTACCGAGAGTTGACGGATTCCTTATTGACTAACATTAATTCTACAAGTATTTAAATCACACCCAATATCCATTCAACTAGCACCCTAGGGTATTAGGTGTCCAGAATCAAAGTATAATAAATACGTTGTTAATTACTATAATAGTCGCATGTCAAAGGAAACTCTATTATTATGTTCATCTTGAGAATATCCTGTTGACAAATATACGGTAACTATAACCATTAGGGATTCTTAAAGTGAGTCAGTTCAATGGTCATATCTCTATATGCACCATCTATATATATATAATTTAATAAATGAGATCTATTAATCTTCATCAAATGAAGACCATTATATATATATTGATATTTCCGGATTATTAATGTCCTTTTTAATAATCCTATGACCAAGAACAATTTAGATTAAATTATAAAGATTTATCTCTGAATATTATGATCACCATCACAATGATAAATCTATAAATTTAATCAAGAATATTTTTTGTATTAATTTATTTATAAACAATGTTGAAAGGTCAGCAAAAATTTTTGTTTTTAGCTAATAATTAATTAATAATATTTAAAAGTATAAATTAAAAATATGTTGTTAAATTATTAGACTAAAAATATTGGATTAATAGCTAAAATTATTGATAAAAAAAATAAATTCTGCTCGAACTTAAAAATTACTTTTTTTATTATATTACATATTAATTAGTAGTAGACAAGCAACACCTAAAATATTAAGGCTGAATTTGTTTTCTTAGACCGGAGGATTAAGGCTGAAATTGTATTTGATAATAAAAAACTGAAACTAAATTTTAGTTCACAAAATTTGAGATTCTTTAGTACTTTTAGAAAATAAAAATACATGTGACTAAAGATTTTAGAAACAAAGATTAAAACTTATATAATATTTTAAAAAAAAATATTATTATTTAATTTTTTAATTTTAAATATATTTTTTAATTTTTATATTTATCTTAAATTAAATATGATATTAAAATATAACTTAATTCAGCACATTTTATTTCAAATACAATTACCAAGACTTAAAAATCTTTCTCTCATTGTAGGTTTTTCTTCTAAATACATTTTATAAATTTAAGACTCATTATCATGTTTGTTGAGGGTAGAAATTGATACTAAATTTTAGTATTTTAGTATCTTTAAAAAGTGGAGATATAGGAGATTGAAATTTTTAAGAAAAAAGACTGAAACTTTAATAACATTTTATACTTAAAATACCCTAATTTTAATTAATTAATTTTAACATTATCTTTTGTGCAAATTAAATTAGAGGTTCATTCTGTCTTTCACTTTACACTAAACATAATACTAAAATTTATTTTAATCTCTGTCTCTCTGTTTTAGTCTTTCTATTTTTATTTCTCTTCCAAACGCTACCTAAATATTGTATCTACGTATATAAATCAAGATCTTTTAAAATAAAAAAATTAATAAAATAATAAAATAAAGATTAGTTACTTTTAAATTAAGATAATAAAACACATACTTAATAAATATTAGATAATGAATAATGATTAACTATTTACTTTATCATTTTAGCAAATTTTTGTATCGGAGAGGATCCAAATTACACATGTAGTGAGTAGTTGAGTGGTCCCTGATGTGATTTAAGAAGTTATAAAAGTATAAAAACACTCGTCACTCCCCCTTCCAGATTCTCTCTATCTTGAGAAACCATGCCACTATTGGACTGAAATCTTCACTCAGCCACCTTCCCGCATTCGCTCTGCTTTCCCGCCTTCCTCCAGATCTGTGCGCGTGCGCCGCCGTCTTCTCCTGCCTCATGCGTCACACCAACGCCGCATTCTGCCACTTGTCGCACATTCGCTGGTACATATTTTCTTTCATTCTCTGGATCCTTTCTAGATTCTTCCTTTATGTTATTCTTCTGGTTTTTTTGTTATTTTCCAGCTCCATTAATGGTCATGATTATTGAAATGTAATCTGAGTATAGTGCATGCTTGAGTTGTGTGTGGATTCTAGAAATTAGGTGTGAGAATTTGAGATTTATGATTGATTGAATGATCAATATGAGAAATATGAGCAACTGCTGCGTAACTTAGCTATGCTGGAAGCATGTTGATGGAGAGGTATAGGACTCCTTATGTTCTTAGGTTATGATGATGATCATGAATTGGAATAGATTATGCATACCTTATCTAATAGTTGCTGCAGAGGGATGGCAAAGTGGAAATGGGAGCTGAGATTTGACGTTTAAGAGGAATGCTGTTAGAAACTAAAGGAGTTGGTTTAATTATTTAAATTAAGGAATTCAAATCGAGAGAAAAAGGGGGAGCTATAGCAGCTGCTCTCAGATGAAAGAAGGGTCATCAATTGTGATATTGTGGATGGAGCTTGAGCAACGTATTAGAAGAATCTTATCAAGGGGGGAACTATGCCATAATGGTGGTGTTGGGTGCCAAAGTGAGGAGTTCAGAAGGAAATAATATGAAGTTGTGGGTCTGTGCTTCTTAGCAGTAGCAACTGAAGCTTGTGGAGAAAGATTATTAGTAGCTTTGTATGTTTTATGTTGTCTTTGTGGCTTTTGTATATATTTTGGCAATAATGTCATTTTTTAAGTCAATTCTAAGTCAGAATTTATGATCCATGTTATGATTCTACGAATTAATGAATTACCGTTTTGTATTTTCCTTTCGAGTTCAGGTGAAATCTACGAGTTCACTACCTTGTCTAAAACACCTTCATCCGAGCACATACTCACTCACTGCTACTATGCTTCCGTATGGGTCCCTCTCGGAGGCAGAGATTGCCATGGGCCGTAACCTCACCGTGGCAGAGACTTTGTGGTTCAACTACTCAGCGACCAAGTCGGACTACTTTCTGTACTGCCACAACATCCTGTTTCTGTTCCTAATCTTCAGCCTAGCCCCACTCCCTTATGTCTTCATTGAGATCATGCACCTCTATCCCTTCGACTCCTACAAGATCCAGCCCAAGGTCCGCCTCTCCCTCCAAGAAATGCTTAATTGCTACAAGGACGTCATGCGCATGTTCTTGCTTGTTGTCGGTCCCCTCCAACTCGTTTCCTATCCTTCCATTCAGGTACCAAATTGCCCCATAACCACAATTGTAAATGCAATATTTTGTACAGTAGTTTTTCAGTCACATCAGCTGCATTTTCCTGAATTCACGATAATAAGCTGAGCATTGTTCAAGGTCTTGGTGGCTTGGTTTTATTATTGCTGATGTGGTATAGAATACAGGCTATATAGTAGTTTCTGTAGGTCACATTGGCTGCATTCTCCTGTGACTGCAACTGCGACCACAGTTTTAAAACCATTGACACATTTCTAATTACTGTGGTTTTGGTTTTTGTTAAGATGATTGGGATCAGGATGGGGCTTCCATTGCCATCAGTGTGGGAGGTGGTGGCACAGCTCGTGGTGTATTTCTTGATAGAGGACTACACAAACTACTGGCTTCATAGGTTCCTGCACATGAACAGGTGGGGGTATGAGAACATTCACAAGGTGCACCATGAGTATGAGGCTCCAATTGGTTTTGCCGCGCCGTATGCGCATTGGGCAGAGATCCTTCTCCTTGGGATTCCGTCGTTCCTTGGTCCAGCAATTGTCCCTGGTCACGTGATCACCTTCTGGTTGTGGATAGCATTGCGCCAGATTGAAGCCATTGACACACACAAAGGGTAAACATAACCCCCTCTCTCTTGTCCTTTTCCTCGTTATCTTTCTTTGTTGCTTTTTCCCTCTGTAAAGTGATTTTTGGATTTGAAGGATCTCTAACAGTGCCTTGCTTTTACTTTATGGGGGAGGCTGATGGGCCTCCTCCTAGAATCAATTTCACACCTTTTTTTGGGGGGATTTTTTAATATTTAATTACCTTGGTTGTCTTTTGTGTTTCATCAGTATGATGATGAAAATCATTTAGTTTTTTGTTTTTTCCTCCTAAGTGGGAAGATGGTGTTATTTTTTGGCTGGAAAAATGGTTGGCAATTATTGATGACAAGGACTTGAAATCTTTGAGCTGATGATGATGTAGACCATTCAGGGATAAAGTGGAAGTCTGAGTATGATTTGCTTCTTTTTGACAGATTACTTTGTTCACTCATACTTTTGTTTTGTTCATTTTCACCTCTATTTTTTTTATTCTTTATTTTTCCCTCCTGCATTGTGCTAAGGAACTGTTGATAATGATCTTTACAAGTAGTTGACAGAAAAAAAGATCATCACAAGTTGATTATGGTTGGTGAGATGAGGTATAATTAAATATTTGTGATGATAATATGGTTTAGACTGTAATTTGCTTTTAAGTTTTTATTTCAGAGAATAATCTGGTCGAAAATGATATAATGTATTGTTGGAAGTTTGGTACTGAAAGAGAAACTTGCCTTTGGATTATGATTGTGAGGCCTCTAGAGTTTATCAATTAGTCTTTTCTTGGAGGTTTAAGGAAACAATTTTTATATTGTGAGCATCTGTACAACATAAGTCCAACTGTAAATTATCCAGGACAAACTTTTACTATTCTCTGCATCATTATATTTAATGTTCTTAACTATGCCTGGAAATATAGCTATCTAGTGAGTGCTGTCTCAACGATACAGAATCTATGCAAATGTAATTGAGAGCCAAAATAGATTTCTGTCTGCAGTTAATTGGTATACACGCAACAAGTATGATGTAAAGGGTTTTGTCCATAGAAAAGCCATGGCTGGCTGAAGATGTTGTTGTATATGTAACTATCAGTATGCTTTCTAGTATTGGCGAGACACAATATCCTCATGGTACATGCAAATTGAATATTTATATAATTGTTCATATTTCCTGTAGAAATTTAGTTATTGGCCCTTTTTTGGTCATTAATAAGCAGCCACATAATCCAACACCCCCATTCTTTTTAGACATTTGTTCATCTTTCTTCTTTAGTTTCTTCATTGCAATATTGACATGTGGCCTAAATGTGCTGTTACCAACCTTATTGCTTTGCAGGTATGAGTTTCCCTGGGCTATCACAAAACTCATTCCATTTTATGGTGGCGCTGATCATCATGATTACCATCATTATGTTGGAGGACAAAGCCATAGCAATTTCGCTTCAGTTTTCACATACTGTGATTATGTCTATGGCACTGACAAGGTTATATCATGATTCTGGATTTCTCTCTGTGACATAAATACCTGGTTGTCTTTTTCCACATGGGCAATTGATTTGCAATAATTCTGTTTTTTTATGCTACAGGGCTATCGTTATCAGAAGAAAATACTAAAGAAGGTATATTTTTAAAGCTTGGATGATATTTGAGAAGCGTGATTCAGTGATTGCATGTTGTAGCTTCAGTTAGCCATAGAACATTTTTTTCCACTCAAATTCTTTAGGCACTGTATGTTCCCTGTTTTGTACTATATTTAGGTATACAATCTGCAGCAATTGGCAATTTTTTTTCTCCCCTAACTGCTGCTTTGTGAATTGATTCAGTTGAAGGAAGACTTGGCTAATGTCGTCGAGCAGAACGGAGGATCATACAAGAAATCTGACTAAACGGTGAAAATATCATCCTATGGGTCGGAGTGTAACAAGTTTTGACTGTTTCAAACTACGATTTCACTTGGACATATAATTCCGGTGGTGGTAAAATAGATGTCATTTGGTTAGGTTAATGGTGCAGGTTAGTAGAGTGGCCCTTTATATATTGTAATTTTGTGTTAGAAGAGAGGGTTGGGGGAAGGAATTTCTACTGTTGTCATCTTTTCTTTTTGTTTGTTATGTAAGAATGCTCATTCCCCCTATGGGCTCGGATTGGAAAATGCTGAAACATGAAAAAGAGCCTCCTCTGGAATGTGATTCAGATTACAAGTAAGAATTGTAAGCTCAGTTTTGTGGACTTTGTTGATTGTATATGTTGTCATGTTGAATGGGGGTGGGTTTTGTTATTCCATCAGGAATTGATGTGAAAAACTTATGAGTTATGACATTAATTAGTACAAGAGGGTTTATCCTTGCCCATTTGCCCATCATAAATGGAAAGATGGGACAATTTCAGAGTATTACTCTCTCCCATTTTCATACCATAAAGGCATAAATGAAGAAATAATTGAGAGTTAACGAGTGGTTGGCAACAACAAGTACAACGAATAAAATATCATTTAATCGTGGAAATGAGAACTATCGGTTAGTACTTTTTTTCGTAAATTTATTTACTTTGACAGGAACCCATGGGTTAATACTTAATACTCAAAACTCAGAACCAATCTTTGTCACCGTGTTACAGAATACTATGGATAGTTTTTGTTTTGTTTTGGTTAGTTTTTTTTTCGTGGTATTATCTCCTAACCGGAGATTATTTCACCAATTTGAATTGATTATAGAGTGAAGTACAACATGCCCAGTCTATTTTTAAGAATGACAACGCGACCCCTTAAAATAAAATCGATCAACTTCTATCCTCAGATTCTGTCACACAATGCGGTCCCTTATTTTTTCGTCAATTCTGAACGGAAAATGCTGACGTGTCAGGTTCAGAAATGGACAGGGGTCTAATTGTCTCTAAATTTAAATTGGTTGGGTTTATTTGTCCTTATAATTTTTTAAACAATATTTATATAATTAAATGCATTTAAAAATTATATTTGAGAATTATTTATTTAGTTTTATAATAAATGATATTTTTAAATTTGAATAATTTATTAATTAGTTTGTACTCATTATACCATATATTTAATAATTTATTGGAAAAAGAATATTAATATAATAAAAAAAATAATCTAAAAAAATATTGTTTAAAAAATTATAAGGACAAATAAACCCCTAACCAATTTAAATTTAGAGATAATTAGACCATTGTCCATTTCTGAACCTGACACGTCAGCATTTTCCGTTCAGAATTGACGAAAAAATACCCACAGAGACCGTGTTGTGTGACGGAATCAGGGCACAGGGACCGAAGTGGATCGATTTTATTTTGAGGGGTCGCGTTGTCATTCTTAGAAATGGACAGGGGCCGGGTTGGTACTTCACTCTTGATTATAATATGGACAACTTTTACTGACAGGTAGCCTAGCTAGTAGGTGTTTTTTTTTTTTGAAAATTTATGTGTAATTAATTTCACGTAAAGTTAATAGTTGAGAGTCATTAAATGACAATTTAATCAAATCTATTAAATTATTTAATGACTCTCTACTATTAACTTGATATGAAGTTAACTACAAGTGAGTTTTTGCCTTTTTTTTTTCAAAGAACA